>NW_018250927.1:249342-262967 GCF_001263595.1 Phalaenopsis equestris
GATCATTTCACACGAATGTAAGCCCTAACTAATAAAATTGGCAGGATGAAACATCTAAATATTTCTCCTCAAAATTGAAGCCAAACAATAGGATATCTTGGGAAGTCACCTAGGTTCTCCTCTAGATCCATGACATCCCCTAGCCCTTATAGGAAGCATGTCCGAACCCAGCTTAATATAAACCCTATTTAATTCTTTATATTAAATAAGGGAACTTGTCGGCAAATACAAAGGTTTCTCAGACCAAATGGATGTCATATGTTCTTTAGTTTATTTGATTGAGCCTCATCCTCAAGTCTTGTGTTCATCCTTCGGGATAGATACAAGATTTGAGGACAATACTCTTTCGATTAAACTATGAAAAATATGGGGTCAGTTTGGTTTCATATTTTTTTAAAAAAACTAAATATATATGTAAATTAAAACTTCCTTCCGAAGTGGGCAACGAGATTTTGATTCCGGTCACCGAAAGCTTCTTACGGGCAACTCCTTCCAACCAAAAATAGCCCCGACAACTTCTGGTGACTCTGCTGGGGACTAGCTTCTCACTTCATTTAAATCAGGGAATCTTATCTTCATAAATTGATAATGTGTCCATGTCCCTTATAGATCAGACTACCCTTCTTCCGTTGACATGCTCCACCCATTTCTTTCTTGAGTGAGTACGGTCAACTCTTTTGGACTCAGGACTGTCTGTTCAACCACCTTTCAAGAGAGAGGTTCAGGAGTTTGTTAGGAATTTTAATTTTTGTGTAGGGTCGGACCCCAATAGGTGTGTTGGTGGACTAGTTTCACCTGAGCATTGTGCGTTGTGAAGTTGGTCCCGCACTGGGTCATAAACTTTACATTTCTTTGTATCCTTCGGGCTTGGTTTGCTTTTCTATGAATCAAGACATGTTGTTGCGCCTCTTCATGCTTATTCAATTTGCTAATTGCAACTCTTCGATGCCTAAATCACACTTAATCACAAGAGGATAACAAATTTTAAAAATAAAATAATAAAGAATGTTCAGTTCTTAAGACAAGTACGTTAATTTGAGTACTTCATTCGAAACTGCAAGGCACGGGACATCGCTGACTTTCAGAAGTTCTTCAAATGACAGGGCAATGTCTTTGCCAAGGTTGATCTTTTCTTTTGCCTCTGGAATGGAGTTCGCTGTCAATAGGGATGAACTACCTGACCTGGCAGTTATTAAATTTAGACAAGGGTTTGATGATATTGGAGTTAAGTTCGGGAAGGTGGCCATCCCAGTGATGAAGTTTGAGACAGATAACTCCGTAGAGCCTATTGTAGAGTTCAACTTGAAGTCTACCAAATAATTTTCCCCTTTAATGGTGTTGATTGAAAAGAGCCCTACTAGTGTTAAAAATTCTATCATTGGGAGCATTGAGATTTCTCCGAGAACTATTTTTACTCCTACTAACGGATACACTGTCACCGGTCCAACTGTTTTGCGAGTAAGGGAAAAGAAATTCTACATGAGGAGAGTCAGTTGACGCTTATGCCCTACTACTTTCTTGATTCGAGATTGGGTTCAATTCAAAGCCTGCACAACTGATAAAGGCATAGGAAAGAAAGCACATCCAAGAATTTTTGAAAGCCAAACAACTTCGGCAATACCACCAACAACAGGCACAATAATATGGCCAGTCTAGCCAACAACCGCTTCAGGGAAGATCATACCGAGCAGAGAATAAGAAGATATCCTTGGTAGAACGACAGAAAGTGGTGTATTCTCTCAAAGAGGAAGTCGTGTAGAAGATGTTCCATGACTTGCTAAAGAAACAAGGATTTAGTCTACCAAAGCCGAAAAACCTAGAGGAAGCCAATGAAAGATTATCCTCAATATTTTCCATACCACTAGTTACTCGGCCACACCATAGAAAATTGATTTGCCTTCAAGGATTGGCTTGAGGAGAATTTCAAAAGTTAAAATGTAACGATCCCGAAAGAGTATTTGAAAGAACCTGAAAAAGGTTCTCTAAATATGATTTCGATTGATTCAATTAACTTCTACACAACCACACCGATTCTCAATAAAAGAAATGATATTCTTCAGAAATCCCCAATTGACCTAAAAGTAATCAAAGGAAACTTGATTAACGCCAATTTGGAGAGACTCCGAGACAATATTGCACGATTATTTGGAGAACAAAGAAAAAGATATGAATGATAAAAATTACGATGTGCCAGATGTCGAGACCTAGGCTGAGTTATCTGCCCGCGATGCTCCATCTTCTGGTGTAGAGAACGCCACGAATGAGAGGCAAGGGGCCACCCAATAAAGGGACGAACAGATTAATCATCTCAAAAATAAAATTGAAGAATTGATGACCACCATAATTGTAATGCAAAGACATTCACAATCACTGCAGATGATACTTCTAAAAATGAACTAACCATAAACCATTCATGTTGCAGATGAAAGAAAAGAATTCACCTCTGATGAACAACCGAAGAAATACTCCGTCCAAAGTGTCATACCCGAAAATGAATTTAAATAAATGGTTGAATAAGTTTAAGAGGCCTTAACCCAATCTAAGGGTGGTGCATTGATTTTTAAGGGTAGAGCCTACCCGGAGGAGTTCAATGTCGTACGCTACCCTAAGGGTTTTGTGTCACCAAACTTTAAGATATTTGACAGAGCTGGAAATCCCAGATAGCACATGACACATTTCAGAGCTAGTTGTGGCAATACAGGAGGAAACGAAGCCTTGCTTTTCCGTCAGTTTGTCAGTAGTCTGTTACAAAAAGCATTTGATTGGTATGTTGAGTTACTCAACTGATCGGTGAAGACATTCGACGAGTTAGAACTGTTGTTTGTAAAAAAAATTGCCGGAGTGCAGCATCATGTTTCTATTGGAGATCTCGTGGTAGAATAGCAAAATAGTAAAAGCCTAACGAGACTCTAATAGATTATATTTTGAGATGGAGAAATTTTAGCATGAAGTGTGGGCCTCAACTGCAGGAACAATAGGCAATTGATATTTTACTCAAAAGCATCCTTGGACTGATAGCTTTCATGCTTAAGGGACTCAGTATCAAGCCTTTCAAGAAGTTACTCAACAAAGCTAGCAATCTGCAAGAAGAAGTCAAGCATATGGATTATCATGAGAAGGTTGAGAAGTTCAGGATAACCAAGATATTTGAGAATAAATCTGGGACAATTGCTGTGGTTAGCAGAGGAATATGAAAATTACAAGCACAAGCAGAACAATGTCAACAAACCTTCCAACAACCTCGTCAGAATATTTAGCAATCATCTCAGTAGAGACCTTACCAGACATATGAAAGACAAGTTCCAATCATGAACACTCGATCAAATGGGATATATTCTTTTAAAGATGAAGCAACAAAAAAGATATTCCGCAGTCTGATCAAGTGTCCCGAGTTTAGGTTGCCTAAGCTGAAGAAGCCTGACGAGGTCAATAAGAAAGTACATCTGAGCTATTGCCCGTACCATAGTTTCATCGGACACACCATAGAGGAGTGTTGCAGTTTCAAAGACGTGCTCGAGGAGAATTTTAAATGTGGAAATGTAATGATCTCGGAATAATATTTGAAAGGAACCTGAAAGAGGTTCTATCAATATGATTTCGGTCGATCTATTTGTTCTAACCTATTCCTACGCAACTGCCAACGAATGAAATGCCTCTTGCTACTATTGTATTACTATTTTTATTTAAATGGGAAATTAGCAGAATTAATGTTAGTCTATCCCATCCCTCCCACCACAATTAATGGAAGAAAAAGGGTTTGTTGTTGTTCAGTATTGTGCAATATTAAAAAAAAAACTGATCACCTCGAAAGAAAAAATTTGGATGTTTTGATAAGACTATGACTTCAGGGTAGAATGAAATTAACTCCCTAATAACTGAGTCATCAACATTAAAGAATTTGGACTGGGTCCTAAGTTGATTTCAAAATAAGATAGTGTGGTTGAAATATGAATAGTTGACTCGAGATAACACAAGCCTTTTAATTTCTGCCACGTGATTGGGTCCCGACTTTCAAATGAGTTATAATATCCCAGAATTTGACTTAAGAAATGTTTGAGGATTATTAGTCAGGGAAATTTGGACATTCAAAATCTTTAAAAGAAGTATGTTCGACCAGATATATTAAGTCTCAAAAAATAAAGGGAGCAAAAAAAAAATTGTTGCGTGAAAATTCCCCGAGAGGAATCTTGAGGTGAGCTTATAATCAAAAATTGGTGTCTGAATTAAGACATTCAAAATCGTTAGAACATGCTCTACCAGATATAGTACTTCTCAACAAAACATGGAGAAAAGAAAAAAAAAAGAAAAAAAAGGGATTATGTGCAAAGTTTGAAGCAAAAAAAAAATCAAAGCAAAAGAAAAGTCTCCCTGAGAAGAAGCATTGGGTGGACGTATAATCAAAAAATGGTGTCTGAGTTTCCCCTAATTAATGAAACTTAAAATGCTCTCTTAAGAAAATACTTCTGATATAATATTCAAGGAAAAGTTCAATGATCTTGAGTCTTTTGGTCGGTTATTAATTGACTCAGAAGTATCTTTAGAAAACGAAAGGTGTTTTGATCACACGACCAAAATTCTTAAATCTTCTTAGGCTCAGAAAGAAAGAATTAAAGAAATGACGATGATGTTAGCAGTTAATGGAAATTTAAACCTGAAGTCATATCCTTAAGTGTCCAACAAATACAACTCCAACTTCATCTCAAAGAACATTAAAAAGATTTCTCAAAGACAACTTCAACAACCTTTATAGAATCTGCAACAAATCAAATGTGACTGCTACAAATGAAGCTACGAACTTGTGTCCTCCTTAGTCGTGGTATTGGCAAAAATAATGCATCTTTTATGTGTACTTGAAAGAATATAGTTCTGATGGTAGCTTAAGGATGGGTTATTTTCTGCACTTTTCATTTTTTCAGTGGACGATACTTCAAGAAGTACCGTGCCTTGCAATGTTTCAGAGACAAAGACTTATTCTTAGAAGCTTAAACATCATGCTTGTCTGTAACTGGGTCCAAATCCTAACAAAAAGAAAAGGAAATGATAAATTTCTTGAGTTCGAGGTTTCTTACTCTTTTCTTGCATAGAGCAACTACCTTGGTCTGCACCTGTTTTCTTTACATCCCCACGGAATTTCACATTCTACACAAAATCTCACGAAGTTTCACAATTTTTCCTCACCAAAGTCAATCTTCGCGAATTCTACTAGTTTTCCCACAAATTTGAAAAGCAATATTTTAGAGGTTGAGGATTTCACATCCGATACCGTGTTGCCTTAGGAGTTCCTCCTTAGGAGCTCCTCCTAGCGCAATCTTTTAAAATAAATTCTAGAGGTTGAGGATTCTACATCTGATTCCGCGTTGCTTTACCCTAAATAAATTCTAGAGGTTGAGGATTCTACATCTCATTCCGCGTTGCTTTAGGAGCCCCTCCTATCAAAATCTTTCAAATCAAATTCTAGAGGTTGAGGATTCTACATTCAATTCTGCGTTGCTTTAGGTTCTCATCCTATCGTAATCTTTCAAATCAAATCTAGAGGTTGAGGATTTCACATCCAATACCAGGTTGCTTTAGGAGCTCCTCCTATTGCAATCTTTCAAATTAAATCCTACGATATTCTAGAGGTTGAGGATTTTATATCCGATACCGCATTGCTTTAGGAGCCCCTCCTATTGCAATCTTTTAAATAAATCTAGAGGTTGTGAATTCTACATCTGATTCCGCGTTGCATTAAGTTCTCATCCTATTGTATTTTTTCAAATCAATTCTAGAGGTTAAGGATTTTGCATCCGATTCCGCGTTGCTTTAGGAGCCCCTTCTATTGCAGTCTTTCAAATCAAATCTAGAGTTTGAAGATTTTACATTTGATACTACGTTGCTTTAGGAGCTCATCCTATTGCAATCGTTCAACTCAAATTCCAAAGGTTCAGGATTCTACATCTTATTCTGCGTTTCTTTAGAAGCCCCTCCTATCGTAATCTTTCAAATCAAAATCTAGAGGTTGAGGATTCTACATCTGATTTCGCGTTGCTTTAGGAGCTCCTCCTATCACAACCTTTTAAATCAAATTCTGGAGGTTGAGGATTTCACAATCAATTTTGCAATATTTTGTTACTTTAGGTTCTCATCTTATCGCAGTATTTCAAATCAAATCTAGAGGTTGAAGATTTTACATCCGATACAGTGTTGCTTTAGGAGCTCCTCCTATCAAATTTTAGAGGTTGAGGATTTTACATCCGATTCTGCATTGCTTTAGGAGCCCCTCCTATCGCAATCTTTCAAATCAAATTCAAGAGGTTAAGGATTCTACATCTTATTCTACGTTGCTTTAGGTTCTCATCCTATCGCAATATTTCAAATCAAATTTTAGAGGTTGAGGATTTTACATCCGATTTCACGTTGCTTTAGGAGCCCCTCCTATTGCAATCTTTCAAATCAAAATCTAGAGGTTCAAGATTTTACATTCGATACCGCGATGCTTTTGGAGCTTATCCTATTGCAATCTTTCAAATCAAATTTTAGAGGTTGAGGATTTTACATCCGATTCTGCGTTGCTTTAGAAGCGCCTCCTATCATAATGTTTCAAATCAAATTCTAAAGGTTGAGGATTCTACATCCGATGCCGCGTTGCTTTAGGCTCTCATCTTATCACAATCTTTTAAATCAAATCTGCAGTTTGAGGATTTCACATCCAATACCACGTTGCTTTAGGACCTCCTCCTATCGCAATCTTTCAAATCAAATCCTATGATATTCTAGAGGTTGAGGATTTTATTTCCAATACCGCATTGCTCTAGGAGCCCCTCCTATTGCAATCTTTCAAATCAAATCTAGATGTTGATGATTCTACATCCAATTCCACATTGCTTTAGGTTCTCATCCTATTGCAATCTTTCAAATCAATTCTAGAGGTTCAGGATTTTACATCAGATTCCGCATTGCTTTAGGAGCCCCTCTTATCGCATTCTTTTAACTCAAACTCCAGACGTTAAGGATTTTACATTCAATTCTGCGTTGCTTTAGGAACCCCTCCTATTGCAATCTTTCAAATCAAATTTCAGAGGTTGAGGATTTCACATTTGATATCGTTTTGCTTTAGGTTTTCATCCTATTGCAATATTTCAAATCAAATTCTAGAGGTTGAAGATTTAATATTTAATACCGCGTTGCTTTAGGAGCTTCTCCTATCGCAATCTTTTAAATCAAATTCTAGAGGTTAAAGATTTTATATCCGATGCCGCGTTGCTTTAGGAGCTCCTCCTATTGCAATATTTTAAATAAAATCTAGAGGTTTAGGATTTCACATCTGAAACCATATTGCTTTAGGTTCTCATCCTATTGAAATCTTTCAAATCAAATTCTAGAGGTTGAATATTTCATAATCGATACCGCAATGCTTTAGTAGCTCCTCCTATCGCAATCTTTTAAATCAAATGCTAGAGGTTGAAGATTTTATATTCGATACTGCGTTGCTTTAGGAGCTCCTCCTATTACAATCTTTTAAATCAAATCTAGAGGTTAAGGATTTCACATCTGATACCATGTTGCTTTTAATTTTCATCCTATTACAATCTTTCAAATCAAATTCTAGAAATTGAAGATTTTATAACTGATACTGTATTGGTATAGGAGCTCCTCCTATTGCAATCTTTTGAATCAAATTCTAGAGGTTGAAGATTTTATATCCGATACTGCGTTGCTTTAGGAGCTCCTCTTATTGCAATCTTTTAAATAAAATCTACAGGTTGAGGATTTCACATCCGATACCGTGTTGTTTATGGTTTTCATCCTATTGCAATCTTTCAAATCAAATTCTAGAGGTTGAAAATTTCATATTCGATACCGCGTTGCTTTAGGAGCTCCTCCTATTGCAATCTTCTAAATTAAATTCTAGAGATTAAGGATTTCACATCCGATATCGCGTTGCTGTAGGATCTCCTCTTATTGCAATCTTCCAATTCAAATCCTACGATATACTAGAGGTTGAGGATTTTATATCTGATTATGCGTTGCTTTAAGAACCCCTCCTATCATAATCTTTCGAATCAAATTCAATGATATTCTTGAGGTTGAGGGAACAAGCCCTTCGATTAATTCAAAACATCCTATTCTCATTTTTTGAAATTAGTTTCAAGACCACCTTAAATGGATTATGACATCTGATTCTTATTTCGGGATTGATACCCAAATTTCAATTCTCTTTTTCGAGATTGATACCCAAATTTCAATTCCCACCTCGGGGTCAGCACTTACATACTGATTCCGGTCATTTATAAATACCTAAAATTTCATAACTCAAAATTCACTCTCTGATCCCCGCGAGAGTCCCTACTCCTTGATTTCAATCAGACGATCACGTACTAACTCCCTAGCAAAAACAAATCACACACACAACTCTACACATACTTCAGAGTCTGTTGACTTAGGAGTTTGTATTGGTTTTTGTTGATCTCATCGGTCAACGCCAATACGCGCGGTGTGGTTGTCCAGCACACCACATTTATTGGGGGTCCATTTGTTGACCTCACTTTTGGTTGAGGTTTAGTTTTCCCTCTTTAGTAGCCTAAGGTCTAGCCATAGGACTTTTTTATTGACTATTCTTAGAAAACTAAAGAAGGAACCCTCACCATTAGAAATTCTACGCTCCTCTTTACTCAACTTGAAGTTCCACATATTGGTCCTAACCTCTAGCACTTAGTAGGTGGGATCATTATGGGGGAGCTCAAGGAGAGTCCCCTTCGGACTACTGAACCTTAGGGTTGACCCTGGGTGTTGGTCTAGGGCTTAAGGCACTCACACTCACCCACAATCACTCAAAACCCTAAACCTAAACTTCTAGGCTTTGGTCCCTTGATACTGTTGGGATATTCATGTAGGTGGTCACCTAAACCCATTGGCCCTAGCCTAGGTTTTAGCTACGACCAGTACAAAGAGGACTCAAAATAGGGTTTCCATTTGTCTATGGCTTATTGATGGTGGTTGGCACCCAATTCTACCAAAAATATCCAACTTAGCCTTTTGCCCCTAAACTCCCCCAAATTACTTAGATCTCATTGAAATCCCAAATTTGGCCAAAATTCTCAAATTTACCCAAAATACCCAAGTTGGTTCAAAAACCATTTGTAACACCTTGAAAACACCCAAACTACACAAAATCACCAAAAATTGCCAAATTACCAAAATACCCCTCCTTTGCCCAAAATTCCAAAATTTCCAAAACCTCACAAATATTTCGAGTTTCACTTTCATCAACTACCACATGACCCAATCTGGAAAATTTGACCATCTTTGACCAAAACCCCCAAATTGCCTTTTAAAGGCCCAATTTTCCCCAAATCTACCTCAAATGTTTGTCAAATTGGTCTCAATTTCCCCCAATTTTAATTCTAAACTCAAATTCATCCTTGATACGACCAATCTAGACTAAATACAAGCTCAATTGGTCCATCATTTAAGCCCAATTTTAATTTAGATCAAAGCCCCAATTCTGGCCACATGACCTAATCTCATCAAATTGAATGCCTTAACTCCAAAATTGGCATAAGGTTCCTATTGACTATTTTCAATAACTAATTTGCACTTGACCCAAGGCTAGCCCAATCTAGACCCAAACCTAGCCCAATATGCCCAAATTGATCAAATTTCAAAATTCCTCCAAATTAAACATCTAATTAAATCCAAAACCACTTTCATCCTTCACCAAAGTTGTTACTTACAACCATACACCAAATGCAATATTTATTTGGGCCAATTAACATAACTAACCTAGCCCAACCCTAATTTTTTGTCATTTCCACCCACTTGGACCTATGCACTAAATGTGGCCTAACCACCTTAAAGCCATCAAATTAACTTCACCACAGCCATTAGCTGGACCCTAAGGCTGAGCCAAAAACCATCTAACCCAAGATAGATGAGCCATGGACAAAGGGTCCCTCAAATTAAGGGATTTGATTTCCATTTATGCTTAGGCTTAAGATATCTTTGCCAAAACAATACCTCATTGCAATAAATTGCTGTGACATATTCCCCTAATTTTCCTGAGCTCCTAGCCCCCATTGTTGGAGAAGAAAAAACTGAGGGACACCTCCTCTTGAACTTTTCCCAAATAAAACCTAGAGGCCACCTCACACAAATCAAATGATAGAGCTCCTCTGCGCTCCACCTAAGCATCACAATACACTTAAACATTGGCCATGAGAGCCACCCCTTTGCTATTTTTATAAAAACTAACCTCCACGGCATTAGGAGGCGTGTTGAAATTTCCTCCGAGAGACTTCCCCAAATCGATCCCAAAGCCTCTTTGAGACCTCCTCAATCCAATTCAACCACCACAATGCCATGAATCCCCTTGCCGGAGCCCAAATTTGAGCTCGAATCTCTGCCTAAAACCAAGACAGAGCTCTCCACACTTCTACACTCCATAAAAAAAATAGAAATTACCCACACGTTCACCACAGTGAGAGAAGGAAAAGCCCCATCAAATCCCCCTTCCATAGAGACTCTAGCATAGCTCTAGACCAACACCTGAAATCGGGCTTGGTCGAATTCCTACCCAGGCTTTGCACCATAGCTAGAGGCTTAATCCCTAGCCTCCTTGGACCCCAACTAACGTGCTGAGCACCTCTGATCAAAGCTTCACTTCTCAGAGAAAAGGTATTGACCTCCTCTTCCTCCCGAGCCTATTTTGATTCTCCATTTGATTAGGCTTGATTTATATATATGATTTAATTATATGAATACTGTATGTATATGTTTGACTCACTTAGACGAGTCCATACGATCAAACCCGAAGTAATTTGGTTGAGTCTAGGACAACATCTTCGGGTTTTAGTGTGGACGGTCATGGGGTGGGGCGGCCCCAGGATCCCCCTATCGGGGATGATGACAGGGAGTCGTTCGATCGCGTGTATATCGGATGGACGGAGGAGATCGAGCCCGACAGCGCTTCCTTACATGAACAGCGGGCCGAGTCAGCGGCTACATGGATGGGACGTGGATGGAGGAGTCCAACCAGAGCGCGCCACGTTTGCCTTCAAAGTTGCCGATGATACAGTCAGCGCCACACATTTAAATAGAAAAATATGGATTTTCTTATTTAAATAAATAGCCCTAGCTTTAAAAATTCATATCTTGGTGTATAAAAATCATAAAAATAAAATAAAAATAAAATAAAAATACTCTCTTACTCAGTGAACTGAGGAGAACAATATGAAAATATTTTGGAGTCCATGTGATGCATATTTTATTTTTAATTATTTAAACACTGATTTGAATGTTTTGATTCTCCATGAATGTAGGAATATCACCATGGCTTGAAATTTTAGCATGTTATTGCCTCTTTCTTAGGGGATAACTTATGATTTTTTCAAAGTTAGAAGAGGTCCCTAGACAGAGATCCATATTTTTCAAGTTTATGTCAATTATTTGCATAAGTTAATTATGATAATTAGCATGTTGATTACAAAATTCCAAGAAAATTTTAGAAGGTGCACCATGACCAAAAGATCCTTTGGAAATAGTTTCATGAGTTAAGTCATTAAGAATGCACTTAATCTTCACCAACCCTAAAACAAAAAGAAAGTTAATTTTGGGCAACATACACATCTAAATGACTTAATTTTTGACCTCCACCAAAATATAAACTCCGGAAAACTCCCCATAAAAATTTCAAAATATTTGGAGTTCATTTAATATCCCAAATTGATTTTTCAAGTTAATTAACATTTTTTGGCACTAAAATGATTTTTAATAATTAAAACATAACTTGAAAAATTATAAAACTTAGTTTTTGGAGTTCTCTGTGATCAGAGGAATTTTATAAAAATAAATTTGAAGTAAAAAAAAAACTTCATTTTTAGCCTCTTTTAAATATTTAAAATAATGAAAGAATGATAAAAATCACAAAAATAATAAAATTCATGAAAATATTCTAAATTATTTTCTAAGCACTTAGGAACAATTTGAGTATTTTTCTTGATTTTCTAAATAAAGATATTGAATTTTCGAGCTTAAAATAATTTTTAAGGCTAAAAATAGATTTTTACTAAAATAATTCCAATAATTCAAAGAAAAATTAGGAAATGTGAAATTTGTTTCTCTGTGTCCCTTGACATCAGACTGTGAAATTTATTTTTCTACGTCCCTTGACATCAAAAAGATTTAATAGAAATATAAAATTTAATTTTCCACATTTAAAATATTTTATAATTATAAGACAACCCAAAACTTTAAAAAACTCTTAAAATTCAAATAAAATTCAAAAAAATCATGAAATTCTGAAATTTTGTTCAAAGGTTTCTTTAGTCTAAGCTTACTTCTAGTAGAAATTTCAAGGGATTCGGATTTACCTTGGTCAAGTTAGGAATTTTCTTTGAAAAATCCTATTTTTGCATTAAAAATATTTGTATAGATAAATTAAATTTTGAAAAATTACACTTTCTCCTCTGATATCTAACTTGACCCATGAATGAGGTAGGATAAAAATTCCAAAGTCATTTGGATTAAATTTGATGAATTATGAAGTGATAGAGCCTTAGGGGCAAATGTGTAATTTCGAAAATTTAGCCTTAATTAACATTTAGGCCTAATTTCAGAAAGGGAAATAGGAAATCTTTGATTCTAATTAACATATTTGGATGTTTGAAACACAAGGAGTTAACTGGTAGAAACCAACCTCACTCTCCTAATTAAAAAGGGTAAATTTGTAATTTTCTTAAATTACATAAATTTGGGAGTCTAGTCGATTAAATGATCCTAGATTTTGGGGTATCATTTTAATACCCCTATTTGATGAACAAAAAATAAAAATATGAATCATCACCATCACTTATAAGTTAATTTTTTTTACAATGACTAAGACACTCACCAAAATCTTAAGGGCTTAGTAGTGACTTAGGCTAAATCAAGTTAGTTTCATTTAAATAAGGATTAGAAAAGCAAACATCATTGAAAATTAAAACATCTTTCAAAAACTACAAGCCCATGTCAAAATTTTGCTAAGTCTCTTAAACATGTCACTTTAAGGGTCTTCACCCACATAATTCTTAAATTGAATTACGAGTGATAATTACCCTATTCTTAGGGATAATTAAGACATCAATGCTCATTGAGCACTAAGGGTGTTTACAGGATGAGTTATTAAGCAACATAGTAATTTTAAAAGAGCTTGAGATTTTCCACCAGGCAGCGAGAGAGTAGCACTGACTTACTTCTTTCTCTAGATCTGTTTGATACCTTAGAGATCTACTAAACTTAATATGTTTTGCTTGACAAAATTATCCTTAATTAAACTCCTAAAGATCCACCAAGATTTGACATAGGGTTAAGAAAACAACCAAAATCATACATTTTTTGCCTTTACATGAACTGCCTTAACATGCGTTTTACGTTTCAGGTGGTGGAACGAGAAGACTCGCCAGGTACGCTTTTACAGTTTTCAGCGTTGTCTTTCTTATACTTTTATGGTATGCTTTTATGCTTATACAACTTTGCATGCTAAATAATGATGTCATCCTGCATGAAAACTAAAACTATCAGTATAGCCACAAAACTAAAACCAAAACTAAAACTAAAATCAACCAAGATAAAATTCACCGCAACAACATTCAAAATATAAAACAACTCAA
>NW_018250927.1:263104-264928 GCF_001263595.1 Phalaenopsis equestris
TTCATTTAGACTAAGTGAATCCAATAGAAAATAGTAGTGCCGGAACGAGGGAACCGTAGGATCCTAGCCGGTGTTGCTCTAATCAACTTTAACATGCCCCCATAAAATTTAAAGAACTTCAAGCATAGGGCCACCTGATTTGACATTATAACTTAACACACTAGAAAACTCAAACTCGTCGCGATAAGGAGTCTGGAGGTAGCATGGTGGGCAGCATGACCATCTTCAACAGCAAAATCTGTCTTCCCCAGGTAAACCAATCTTCCTTCCTTAGATATAAGAAACAAAGCTATAGGACATCGAGGTTGCTTCCTTATGTAACGTAAATCCTCACCTTATCTTTAGAAATTTGTACAGCCCTGTTATACAATATAAGCTCTAACTCTCCTTAGGATTCTGAGGTCGCCGTTAGTCTTGACCTAAACCCTCACATCTTCCATGCTATTTGTGTGATAGTTTCTCATGAGTGTAAGCCTATTGACCTCACTTTTGGTTGAGGTCTAGAAACTTTTTTAGTAGCATTGGTCTAGCCATAGGACTTTCCTACTGACTAGTCTTAGAAAACTAGAAAAGGTATCCTCACCATTAACTCTTCTCTATACTCAACTTGAAGTTCCACATATTGGTCCTAACCTCTAGCATTTAGTAGGTGAGATCATTATGAGGGAACTCAAGGAGAGTTCCTATAAGGGTTACTTGGCCTTAGGATTGACCCTGAGTGTTGGTTTGGAGCTAAGGTACACTATACATTCACCATATTTTCACAATTCAAAATGGGGATTTTATTGATTCATGATTCATTTAGAATGAGGATTTCATTGATCCGTTGTTCATTTAGAATGGATATCTATCCAATTCTACTTGAAATGCTCATCTTAGGTTTTTTGCCCCAGACACATCCCAAATTACCTAAATGCCCTTGGGACCCTCCTTTAACCCAAAATCCCAAAAATTCTAAAATTCTCAAAAAATTCCAATAAACCCAAAATATTTCCAATTTTATTTCACAAATTTGACAATTGTTAACCAAAATCCCCAAATTGCCCATCTTTAACCCAAAATTCCCACAATCCATCTAAAATATCTATCAATTTGATCTTAATTGACCCCAATTCCCATCCTAAACTCAAATTAACTTTTGATATGACCAAAATAAACCAAATCCACGCTCAATTGGTCTATGGTTTGAGCCCAAGTTTGATTTGGGTCAAAACCCCAATCTTGACCATAAGACTTAATCTCATTCAATTGAACCTATAGCCTAGTCCATTGGCCTCAATTAATATTGAAAAATCTTTGAAAAATTATTACACATCAAAATCAAACATCAATTGGCCTTGATGAAGCCTCAAATCCATTTAATTTTGACCTAAATCCAAAATTCCCAAAATTAGCCCCAATATTGGCTAACACCCCAAATCTCAACAATTGAATGCCTTAGACCTCAAATTGGCATCCAATTTTTGTTGAAAATCCTTGTGAGGTCATTTTTGACCAAAAACAACAGTCTATTTGAGCTTAGTACAAAGCTAGCTCAAGTTTGACTCAAATTAGATCCAAGTGCCTAATTTGGGTCTAAAACCAAAACCCATCAAAATCCATCCAAATTGACCATCAAATCAAAAGTCCACTAAATTCACTACCAAATTTTCATCCTTGTGACTTTCATACTTCATGAAAGTTGTTCATCATGATGTTTTACACAAAACACAATAATTAATTTTGACTTAGCCCATGGCTTTAAATTTAATTAATTTTTAAATTAAACTTCTAATTTATTTTTGTTTGCATGCCTAAAATGGGTCAAAAATCAAAAATTCACCA
>NW_018250927.1:265229-266172 GCF_001263595.1 Phalaenopsis equestris
AAAAGCTTTTAAAGAGATAATAAGGAGGTTAAATCAATGTACTTGCCATACCACATGTCTAAACTCTATGGTGCCATTTTTACTGAGCATCATAAGCTTTAACCATGGTCCAAGCCTTGGTTAACCTCCTTAACCCAAGCTAAAGCCCAAAACCGTGAGCCCCCATATGGATAATACCCAAACTAATGCCAAGAAGCCACCTCAGCCCAAATTGAGCTGAGGGATCCTCTGCTTGACACCTAAGCAGTGGGGCTAACCCCTCAATTGGCCAGCCAAGCATCCCCTTGGTTAATTTCTATAAAATCTACCCCCCACGGCCATGAATAGTAAGGGGTAAAAAATTTTCACCAAGGCCTTCCAAACTCCTCAGAGAGCTTCCCTAAGAGACCCTTAGTTCATTGCAATCTATTTCCCCCTCTTAAATCCACCATGGCAATTCAATTTTGAGCTTGAATTCCTGCTCGAAAACAGGACAAATTCCAATCTCAACCTACACAACACCAAACTCCAAATAAATTGGCCCTACACCTTCACAACAGTGAAAGAAGCAAAACCCCCATCAATTCCCCCTCTGAAATAGTCTCTACCATAGCTCTTAACCAACACCCAAAATCGGCTGTGGTCGAAATCATACATAGGCTTTACACCAGAGCCAGAGGCTTCGTCCCTAAGCTCTTTGGGACCTAAAGAAGGTGTGAAGAATCTCTGATTGAGGCTAAACCTCTCGGAGCAAAGGTATAACCTCACTCACTCACTCTCCCGAGCCTTCACGAGTTCTCCATTTATAATGGCTTAATTTCATAGCATGTTTATCATATAGATGTGTTCATCTGTTCAAGATGAATAATTTAAAAAAATAATCATCAAAATCCTTAAAGAAATGAGAGAGATATTAAGGTTTTAAAATGGACGGTTCTCGGTTAAGTCTATCAGGGCCGATGAA
>NW_018250927.1:266197-266662 GCF_001263595.1 Phalaenopsis equestris
ATTTTAAGGTTTTAGTGTGGACGGCCTCGGGATCATGCCTTTGGGGACGATGAACGGATGTCGTCCATCCGCGCCTGTATTGAATGAACGGCGGAGATCAAGTCGGATGACCATCTGAAGTGATACAGCGCGACGCGTGGTAGCTGAGTCAGAAGGCGGCGTCAACTAGGAGCGCGCCGCGTGGCTTTTCGACGGATCCGAGGATCCAGTCAGCCCGCGTTTTGAATAGATAAATAGGATATTTAACAAATTCAGAAAACAGCTCTTAAACTTCAAAAATTTATATCTTTGTGTAGAAAATCCAAATTCCAATCTCAACCTACACAGCACAAAACTCCAAATAAATTGGCCCTACACCTTCACAACAGTGAAAGAAGCAAAACCCCCATCAATTCCCCCTCTGAAATAGTCTCTACCATAGCTCCCAACTAACACCCAAAATTGGCTGTGGTCAAAATCATACAT
>NW_018250928.1:0-685 GCF_001263595.1 Phalaenopsis equestris
ATAGAGAAAACTACTCAGAACTCATGTGGAAGACATAAAAAAACTAAGAATTCAAACATAAAAATGAACTCATACAAACTACCACAAGTAAATAACACTTATCTCTAATTCCTCCCCAAGCAAACTCCTCGAAGTTCCTCTGAATCTCTTCCTTTCTTTAAAACACACAGAATCCCTCTTCAAAGCGGCAAGGAGGAAGAAATCTCTCACTTTCCCTCCGCTCTTACAATCTCTCGAAGAATTCCTCACAATTAGACACACTACTGGAACCACTCTAACCTTCAAGATCTCTAACTCTTGAGCCTCTTCCCTAGCACCTCTTTCATTTTCGGCCAAAGTCTTCTCCTTAAAGATGTAGATGAGTTTTCCCAGGAGTTGCCTAAGCATCCCTCCAAAAATCATCCACATTCAATGCATTTTTGGACATAAGCCGATCTCGCCATCGGCAGCCTCGAGGGCACTGTCGGTAGGCCTTCTAAATTATTAAATTTATAGTCTTAAGAATTTCTTTTTGTCGGCACCGTTGGGCTCGCCTTCGGCACCCTAGTTTAAATCTTCACATTTTGGTCCTTTTCGCTCCAAATTCGCTCCTTTTTGCATCTTTTTTCTCCAATGACCCTAATTCATCATTCCTGCAACAAAACATCAAAAATATTTTTCTTTAAAGTGCAATATCATAAAAAAT
>NW_018250928.1:815-17821 GCF_001263595.1 Phalaenopsis equestris
TTGACTGTTTGTCTCCTAATTGGTTTCTGTGGCTGCAACTTTTCTTCATTTCTACCAAATTCAACTCCTGATTATTCACATAAAGTGAAAACTAGTGTGAAATCAACTTTAAATATCATGTCAGTAGGATCAATTTTGGGTTGGAAGGCCATCATACGAGCATGATAAACTATAAGCACACCAATGTCTATTATCTTCCTAATCTGAATGCAATAGCTCAACACAACTTGATCCTTTGTAACATCTGCAAGATGATTTGTAGGTAAAAGTCTAACAGAGATGAAGTGATGCATACTTTGGACTGAATTGTCAACATGGAAGCAGAGAAGTTAACTATTTTGTTATCCTTTATCTTCCACTCCCCTCTTACATCAATTAGAAAGGCAATGACTTCTTCCAGTGATGAATTAGTGATAACAAAAGTGGCATATTCGTCATAGAAGACATTCCTCAACCCATATAACGCATTAATCCTTTCAGAGGTAAACTCAACTTGCGTACTTCTCACCAAAATATGATCTTTCGCACCATCAGGACGATTGCTACAACAGTGAAGTAGCAGAATCACTCCTAATTGCTGGCGAGAATCAACCTTTCAACCTCGCCTCCCAGGTTCACAAATGCCCTTTCCCGGATCAATCTATGGGTCTCAATTTGTGTATTGTAATAGTATTAGGCCTTGAAATTAACAAAATTTGGAGCATCATATTGGCCCAATGTTCTTCCTCTTTTTGTGCAGGGAGCCATCAGAGATTTTACGAAAATCCAAATAAATTTCAAATAAATTACTAAATCCCAAATCTAACTTGCGAAGCAGGATTATTTGGTAAGAAACATTTCACGATAAGTTTTCTTCAAGCATTTTCATCAAAAATCCCAATTTTCGGATCTCCCAAAATACATGGTGAAAATAAAAAATTACTAAGTTAAAGTGAAGCTCCTACCAAGAGAAGATGAAATCTATGATTTTTGGCCTCCAAATTCTTCTCCTTAGCCCGCAATGTGATGCCCTAGACTAAAGGTTGGAGGTGGAAGACGACCAAGAGGCGAAAATGGAGGTTTTCATGTGATTTCGCCGGTTTTTAGCCAATCTGGTGTGTTCGGACCTTTGGGGAATCATGCGCCAAATCTGGCGCATCATGCGCCAATCTGAAGCATCATGTGCCAGAGCATATTTTTGTCAGATCGTGATTTTTATGGAAATCTGCTCTGTACCACTTTATGTCAACCTTTGTTTGATATACCAAATTTTTCACAATATAACACCAACTTTTCACAATCAACAAAAAACACATATTTATATATGAAATCCTCGTTACTACAAACTAACATTTTTTAAGCCAACACATAATAAATTCAGTGTTCTAAAGAAAACCAACGTCCTAACATTGAAATCTAAACATCAAACTTCAAAGCAATAAACATAGATAGTGCAACATAGCAACAATAGAAAGTAAAGGTAATCTAACATAACAAACTAAAATAAATAATACTAGACAAAACATTTCGTGCTTAACTCATCTTTAAACATCTTCTTCACTCTCGTCCTCCTGGATATTTCCCATAGACTGGTAGTGTACATACAGATTGTGGAAGGGCTTAACTAGAAATTCATCAGTTGAATTTTCCTCCTCGATCCACGCATGCTTCTTGATAGGGGTGTAAACAAGCCGAACACGGGCTCATGTATATTTCGAGCTCAAAAAGTGTGTTTGTGTTCGGGTCGTTTGCTTAACGAGCTGAACACGAGCTGTTCACGAACAAAGAGTCATTTTCACAACCCTAATGATGTAGCCACAAGACAACAAAGGTTTGAGCAAGATTTAAAATTTATTATTTATATTAAAACATCATTTGAATCTAATTTAATAATTTTTATTCTATTTTCTTAATCAATATTTTAATTGGTTATAAATCTTTGTAGCCTTGTAGTCGATTAGATTTTTAAAATAATGCTTTATATATATATATATATATATATATAAGTAGCATTTGGAGCCAAAACGAGCCAAACACGAATGAACACATCTTAGTTCGTGTTCGGCTCGTTAACTTATCGAACAAAATTAACAAGCTGAACACGAGCTTCTTAATGAGTCTAACATGAGCTGTTCGCGAACAATGAGTCGTTTTGACAGCCCTACTTCTTGAACATACGTACCAAACCATCTTCAATATGCCTTGTATGTTCAAAATGTTCCTTGAGTTTCCAATCCAGGTGATCCAACATTTCAGAAATATTTTTCACAACCTAACACCAACTTTTCACAATCAACAAAAAACTCAAAATATTTTCTAATTCAAAAGGTTTATCCCAGTCTGGTGAAACAATTATAGGAGCAGTGATCAATTTTTCTTTTAAAGTTTCAAAGGCCTTAAGGCAATCTTGGTTAAAGTCAAACTTTGCATCTTTTTCTAGAAGTTGGCATAAAGGCTTTATAATTTTTGAAAAATCTTTGATATATCGCTTATAGAATCCAGCATGTCCTAAAAAGCTCCTAACTCCTCTTACAGTAGTAGGTGGAGGTAGGTTCGATATAATCTGAATTTTTGCAGTATCTACTTTCATGCCATTTTCTGAAATTTTATGTCCAAGAACAATTCCTCCTGCAACCATAAACTGACATTTCTCCCAGTTCAAAACGAGATTAGTCTTTTCACAACGTTCGAGAACTTTCTCTAATTGATATAAACATATTTTAAGAAAGTTCCAAATACAGAAAAATTGTCCATAAAAACTTCAATCCCTTTTTCAATCAAATCACTAAAAATTGACATCATATATCTTTGAAATATTGCAAGTGTGTTACATAATCCAAAAGGCATTCGCCGAAAAGTGAAAGTTCCATAACGACTAGTAAATGTTGTTTTCTCTTGATCCTCGGGGGCAATAGGTATTTGGTGATAACTGGTATATCCATCTAAAAAATAAAAATATTTGTGTCCAGCCAATGTATCTAACATCTGGTCCAAAAAGGGTAAAGGGTAAAGGAAAATGATCCTTCCGGGTGGCAGAATTTAATTTTATATAATTTATGCAGACTCGTCATCTAGTGACTTGTCTTGTTGATATTAATTTTTTATGCTTTTTTTTCATATTTTTCACTACAGTTACACCTCCTTTCTTTGGAACACAGTGAAATGTACTCACCCAAGCACTGTCTGAAATAGGATATATTATTCCCACATCTAGCTATTTTATAATTTCATTCTTAAGCAGTTCTTTCATCTTAGGATTCAATCTTCTTTGAGGATCGATTCTTGGTTTGTGTTGATCTTCCAATAAAATTTTATGCATACAGATTGAATGACTGGTTCCTTTAATATCAGCTAATGTCTATCAAAAGGCTTTCTTATATCTTTTCAAAGTTTCTAACAACTTTTGTTCTTGCACATCAGTTAGTTCTGATGATACTATGATAGGTAGTGTAGATGAATCTCCTAAGAATGCATACTTCAAATGTGTAAGAAGTGTTTTCAATTCTAGTTCAGGGGGTTTCTTAATAGATGAAATCAAATTGTTGTAAGTTTTTGCAAGATCTAACATTTCAAATTTTTCCTGAACATATTTCAGTTCTTCCGTACTCACTTCCATAGACTCATCTTGGATTTTATCCTCATCTTGGAATTTCATATATTCCATTTCAAATTTGCTTTCATATGTCTTTTTGAAATATTCATGGCTTAAATACTCATTAATATCCATTCTGAAGCATTCAATCTCTTGTTCTTTTGTAGGGCATCTCATTGCATCTCATTGATTTTGTAACCTCTTGATCACTAACTCTCGTAGTTAGTTCTTCTTTCTGCACATCTATCAAAGCTCTTCTAGTGGCCAGGAATGGTCTTCCTAAAATAATAGAAATTTCTTTATCTTCCTCAATATCTAATACAATAAAGTCCACAGAAAAGATAAATTTATCAACCTTTACTAAAACATCTTTTATAACTCCTTTAGGATAGGTAATCGAACAATCAGCTAGCTGAAGAGTTACAGATGTAGCTGAAATATCTCCTAAGCTTAACCTTCAGAAAATTGATAACGACATAAGATTAATACTGACTCCTAAATCACATAAAGCTTTTCCATAAAATCATTCGTTAATAGCACAGGAATTGTAAAACTTCCAGGATCTTTAAGTATTTCAGGAAGCTTCTTCTAACTTATAGTGCTACACTCTGCACTGAGTGCAACTGTCTCATTATCTAAAAACTTCCTTTCCTTATTGAGTATATCCTTCATGAACTTCACATAGCTTAGCATTTGTTCCAAAGCTTTAACAAATAGAATGTTTATCATCAATTTCCTCAAAATTTCCAAAAAATTTTAAAATTAATTATCTCTATACTTCTACTTCAATCTTTGAGGAAATGAAGGTGGTGGTCTTTCTACAGTGATTTTCATTAGTCTACAGTGATTTTTATTAGTTTAATAGGACTTTCTGACTCACAATGAAAATCTTCTCCAAAATTTTCATTTTTCACCTCATCTTTTTCTATTTTAACTTCTCGTTGAACTATTCCTTCTAATTCTTTTTCACTTCTCAATTGAATAGCTTTAATTTGCTCCTTGTTTTGTTCTTTCGGATTTACTTTAACATTACAAGCTAATGTTCCTAGAGGTCTATTGCTAAGTGCAGTAGCAATACATTCGAATTGATTTTTCATGTTTCTAGTTGCAGCTCCTTGACTCTGTAATTGACTTCTCATTTGCAATATCAATTCTTTCGTTGATAATTTTTTCTTCTTACTTTACAAATTATTAAATCTTGGGGGGGTAATAAGGTTTATAAGCTTGATTTCCTTAATTGTTGGAGCTTCTCACTAGGTTAGCAGCATTGTTTCCCCATTGTGAATTTGCAACATTCGAGTTAATGTTACTCAAACTAAATTTTAGATGATTCTTCAAACCAGGATTATAATAATTTGCTTAAGAATTATTAGAACGATTTTTTATTGCATTTAAAGTATCATAAGAAGATTGAGATTCTATCATTTGTCCAAATGAGTTCTCCTCAAGCACAGCTGTTGTTTGAGAATAATTTATTCTATATTGATCTATCTTCTTTGATATATCGACTATTTGAGCAGCTAATATAGATATTGCATTATAATCATGAATACTGACGACTCTTTTTAGATTTACCCTTTCTAAGGGTCATTGAAAATTATTAGTAGACATCTCTTCAATTAATGAATATGCTTCATCGAATGGTTTTGACATTAATGATCCACCATCAGCAACGTCAATTATCGATCTAAGAGATCCAACCAATCTATTATAAAAATTTTGAATTATTAACTAATCTGACAACACATGGTATGGACACTTCTTGAAGGTGGGAAATATTTAGATAAATTTTTTTGTGATAAATCTCCCCAAGTTTTGATAGATCTGGGTGCTAATGAGTTTAACCACATCTTAGCTTTATCCCTCAGTAAAAAAGGAAAAATTCTAAGTGTGATAGCATCATTTGACACTTCATCATATTTAAATGTAGCACACAATTCTAGAAAACTAGCAAGGTGTAAATTGGGATCTTCAGTTGGTGTTCCCCTAAACTGATTGTTTTATACAATTTGGATAATAACAGGTTTAAGCTCAAATGAATTGGCAGCTACAACAGGGTTTTGTATACTCAAATGAATTTCATCTACTGTAGGATTAGCATAATCTCTTAAAGGTCTCTGATGATGTTCATTTTCATTTCCAACATTACTTAAGTTGCAAGCCATTTTGCTGGAATAGTTTTTCTCTTTTTGCTATTTTCAAAATTTTCTAACAGTTTTTTCTAATTCAGAATCGTAAGGTACTAAGTTTTCAAAACTTATACTATGCATAAACAAAATAAAATAAGTCATTAAAAATAAGCAACACACTTAAACAAGAAAATGTTCAAACTGAACTATAAATACTCTTTTTTTATATGTTTTTAAAATAAAATAAAATAATTAATACTTTTCGTTACTTCTCCGGCAACGACGCCAAAAAAATTGAGGCGCAGAAACTTGGGATTAAATTAACAATAAATATGCAATGTAACCCAAAAAATAATGTAACTTTAATGAAAATAATTTATCTTTAAAAATTCTTTTAAACTCTCAATTCCCTTCTACATATAACGCAAGTATACGTATCGTTCAAGTAATACAGGGCTCTAATGGAGTCCTAGATAAGATCCCACAGATCCCACAGGGAAGCTGGAAATATATATAAGCTAGCTATTAATATTCTATTCTTAAATTAAAATAAAAATATGAAAAGTAAAGTACGAAGTTTGAATTTAAACTACTAAGTGAAATACTACTAAATATGCAGATTTACAACTACAACTGTTAAGTTAAACTAGATGTTAAACTTTTAAAAGTAAAATTACTGAAATAAAACAAAGGTTTTTGTTGACAAAAAATTTAAAGTATAAGAAAACACCCTTCCCCTTTACAATGAAAATATGGTTTGTGAAGAAATTAAAATCATTTGAAAAATATATTTAAAAATTGTTTTGTGTCAAATAGGAGCAATCCTATTCTCTACCCTCTTCTGAGCACTATAAAGAACATTGACTAATTCAGAGTTTGATCCCTGATTCCGTGGTTAGACTAGGAGGATACCGAATGTCACTCCAGAGCTCCCACTAGCTAGCTCTCGCTTCAGTTTTTAATCACATGCTCGCATTAGTTTCCAATCATCTGAACCAAATTAGGGATTCTAATCTGTCACCTTAAAATCTTCCAATTCTACATCCAACGAAGTATATTTCCCTATTTACTTGCACCCAATCCCATGGATGACATACTCTTCCATGAAATCAAATGTGATTCTCCTTTTGTTGTAGAAATCATTTTCCCTTTTTAGAACATATGTTTCTCAACTCATTTTAACAATTCAATTGGCCATATTGAAAAGTAAATGAAGATCAGAGTTCAAATCATCATAAATTATAGATATTTAAAACCGTAGAAAACAAAATCAATTATTCACAAAACCATTTCTTCAAAGTAGGGAGAAGGATAAAAAAAACTACTCAGAATTCATGAGAAGGATACGATAAAAATGGACTTCATATAAAAAATAAGTTTACAAACAAAAGAAATGAAAAATACAACTTATCTCACAATCCTTCCCAAGCAAATCCCTATAGGTTCTCTCCATGCCTTTCTCTCTTTACAAGCACTCTCAATTCTCTCTTAGAAGTATAATGAAGAAGAAATCTCTCACCTTCCCTCTCCTCTTACAACCCTAGAAGTCAATCTCCAAGCCCTTGACTTTCTTTCTCTATTTCTCCCTCTTGGTTCTCACGCCACCTATCTTTTTTCGCACCCCTCTTGAAGTTCTTCCCCAACTTGATTTTATTTTGGGCTGCCTCCTCTGAAAAGGATTTCAATTTCTCTCCAAAATTTGAAAGTCAAACCTTTGAATTCAAAAGATGTGCCTCGTTGATCCAAGAGTCAAATCCCTTCAAATTAGAACCTTCCAAAGTGTCTAGATGCATTGAATCACTCCACGGGGTGTTTAGAACAAGTGTACTTTTTGAAATTCATGCAAAATTTGTCCCGAACTGCCTTAATCCGCAAAAAGAAAATGTTGCATCTGGCGCATCATGCGTCGATCTGACACATCATGCGCAAAACCCCAAAATTGGCTGTTTTTGCTCCAAATTTTGCGTCTTTTGTCATTTTTTCTCCAAATGCCTAAAAATGGTATACCTGCAACAAAAACACAAAAATATCTTTATTTAAAGTGCAATATTCTTTCTTACACAAAAATATCTTTCTTTAAAGTGTAATATCACCAAAAATAAAATAGGCATAAAAAGGGTACTTCAAACAGTATGTTATTTTTGTGTATCAATTCTTCATTGCCAATGACATTGAAAAACACAACTTTATTGCAATAATTCAAAGAAAATAAAAAAAGAGTCCAATACTTATCTTTACAGAAGATTCATGTCATCCTTGTAAAGTACATAACCAAACTTACACTTCTTCCAATGCTCCAAAAGCCACTAATACTCAACAAGAGACTTCACCTCTTACACACACACACACACACACACCACCTTGAAGAGACACACCTAACTCCTCTCCAAATCTCTCCTAAACTCCCCTCTCATGAGAGGCATTAGCCCTCTTATTTTAAAGAGAATCCAAACACCTCCTTTTTACAAATACACACCTCTTCATTCCAAGAGACACACCTCTTCACTCCAACAGACACATCTCTTCATCCAAGATCCTTTTCAAGTGTCCATATTCATTAAAACACTCCATAGGGTGCAAGTTACTTGGAATCTTCCAGAACATCCCGGAATAGCCCAAAATCGCCCAAAACCCATCAAAATAATCGTCTCGGGTGCCTGACAGCTAGTTTTGAGTGCTTGGGCGCCAGTTTTAGGCATCTGGGCATTAGTTTTGGTGCCTATGTGAAGTCTTCTCTGTATTCTGGCACTTAGGTGCCCCTTTGCAAGCAGCTCTACCGTTTCACTCTGTTTAGCTCTATTTCGCCCCATTTCAGCTCTATTTCACTCCAAATTGATATACATACAAGATACGCATGAAAATAATCTTTCTTAAAAGTATAATTTCATTCAAAAATATGTGATAAATGTAAATAAGATTAAGCATAGAAAGAGATCGAAATGTGTCAGGTCAGAATTTTCTTCCTTGCTTGTTTTGGCTCCAAATTGCACCGTTTTTGCTTCATTTTCTCAAAAACTCCATTTCTTGTACCAAACCAAAAACATGCAGAATACCTTCCTTTAAAGTGTAATATCATTAAAAATAAGCCTAAAATGCTTGTTTTGGCTCCAAATTGAACCGTTTTTGCTTCATTTTCTCCAAAACTCTATTTCTTGTATTAAACCAAAAACATGAAAAATACCTTCCTTTAAAGTGTAATATCATTAAAAATAGGCCTAAAGTGTATTTATAAAAATAGCTAATTTTTAGTTGTGTCACGAGCCACATTGGATGGGTGCAAATTAGGTTTGTTCCATGAGGGAGCTTTCTCGGTTTTGGGTTTTCCAGCGACTAGGCCAGCCAACCAGAAATGGGGTGGCAGCTAGATGGTGCAGGGAAGCCAGGGGGAGGTTTAATTGTCATCAAGATGGGGGTTTAATCTTGTTATTACAAGCTTAAGTTATTTGGCCAAAAATGGAAAGAGATCCCCCAAATCTAGGGACCCTTGGTCCATGGAACCATTAGGGTAGGATAGGTGGATCTAGGATGGTTCTTAGAGTTCAAATTATGGTTGTGGAGGCCAAGGTTGGGCTTGACCATATGGCTTGAAGTGAATTTAGGGTTTGGGTTCAAAACTTGGGATTTAGCTTTGACTTTGGTTTGGGCTTAGCTAGAGTTTGGATTTAGGTCAAATGTTTTCTTAATTTGATGTAGAACATTTTCATGAGGTATTTGGAAGTCAATTGTGTGGAAATTGAGAGGTTATGAAGTGACACGTGGTGAGATTTGGATTTTTGGGCAAAATTGGTTATTTTTATTTGAATTGGATTTGGGTTAGGTTTGGCTTTGGGTTTAGGCAAATTGAGGGTTCAAATTGGTCAAGGGGAGTGTTATGAAGAGTTTAGGATTCAAATTTGAGGAAATTGGATGGGTTATGAGGTTCAGTTTGGTGGATTTTAAAGGCATGGTCAAATTAGGGATTTTGGCCCAAGATTGAAATTAGGGTTTGGAGATTAGTTCAATTAGGCTCCAAATTGGTGTAGATTGAGATTGGACATGTTGATGTTAATTTTGGGTTTGAAATTAAGTGAGATTGGAGTAAATTTTGTGGAAATTTGGATGGATTTGGGGAATTTGGACCTTTAGGGGAAAAGAGTGAGATTGGAGTAAATTTGGTGGAAATTGGGATGGATTTGGGGAATTTGGACCTTTAGGGGAAAATTGGGATTTTTGTCAAAATTGATCAATTTGGTCAAATCAAACCCAATGGGTGGTTAGGATTATTTTAGAGGAGGTTTGGAATTATTTGGGAGGTTTTAGGAATTTTTTTGACATGAAGGGCATTTTGGTAATTTTTGCAATTTTAGGGTTATTTTAGAAACTTTAGGAATTTTTAGAAATTTAAGTGGTTTGATATGATTTTTGGAGAAAAAATTGGTAATTTGTGCAATTTTGGAAAAAAATAGGGTTTTAGGGGCATTTTGGTAATTATGAAAAAGTTTATAGCTAAAAAGCCAAAATTGGAGTTTTTTAATGAAAAGGCTAATCACAAAATTATCCTTTTTTGTGCCATAAGACCAAGGTAATCCCTATTTTAGATCCTCCATGTATTGGTCCTAACCGTCCTGGCCAAAGGCTAAGGGTTTAGGGGACCACCCACATGAGTTTCCAAAAGAGCGGGGAACCAGGTTAAGCATGTTTTGTTTAGGATTTAGGTTGAAGATGAATGTAAGGGGTTCCAGTGTGTGTGTGTAAGAATGACCAAGACCACACCACCTAGGGCTAACCCTAAGGACATATAATCATATGTGGACTCTTCTTGAGCTTCCCCATGCAAGTTCCATCCTACTAGGTGCTAGAGATTAGAACTAAGCATGTGGAACTCCAAGAAGAGCAAAGAAGTGTTTAAAATTTATAATGGGGTAGAGTTTCATTACTAGTCCTCTAAGATAGTCAACAAAAAAGTCTTATATCTAGATCTTAAGATTCTAAGGAAAAAATACTAGACCTCAACAAAATTGAGGTCAACAACAATATGAAAAATCCTTACTACACTAATACACCTTTTCAAGTAAAGAAATGCGAAAATTTTTTAACTTTAGGAAGAGGATGGTGAAGTTCAAAATTATTAAAGGCTATCCAGATATAGTAATACTCACATAAAAAGAAAAGAAAAGAAAGGTAATGAAAAAGAAAAGCAAAATCAAAGGAAAAAAGAGGAGCAAAAAATGAAAAACATGTGAGGAGAAGTTTAATGAGATGCCTAATTAAAAATTGGCTTCATTTGAATTATCTTAATGGAAAAAAACTTATTTACACTTCTAAACTTAATCTTAAAAGTATTAGTCTCTTTACTATTAGAGTTCTCATATAATTCTTTTGTTTTAATTCTTCAAATATTCCTTGGTGTAACAAATTAGATAAAAAAATAGAAAATCTAAATTCTTAACTTGATTACTGAATATTCTTATATTTTAGTTTTAACCTGAGTTATTGAAAACTTTTCTAAAAGTTTTTCTATCACATTTATGGGACAAAACTATAAGATTCTTTAAGTGAAACTCACTACCATAAGTTATTATATTTAGTTTAAATAATACAAGAGTTACTTGTTTGGAGGAATCGACATGCCTTAAAATTACCTATTTTTATATGTGTATTTCATGCTTATTTTTAAAGATATTGCACTTTAAGGAAAAGTATTTTGTTTGTTTTTTGTTTCAGGTACAAGAAATGGAGTCTAAGAGAAAAAAATAAAAAATGGGGCAAAATAAGTCACATGAAGCCAAAAGACAATAATGGATGGCTGTCTCCTAGGCACCAGGAATGATTTGGCCAAGATACATTGAATTTTAACAAATTTCAAAAACAAAAATGGGGCAAAATGGGTCACATGAAGCCAAAAGACAATAATGGATGGCTGGCTCCTAGGCACCAGAAATGATTAGGCCAAGATACATTGAATTTTAACAAATTTCAAAAAGGTTCCTTAAGTGACTCTTAGTTATTTTTAAAGCTCTACATATAGAAGATATTTCTACATGTCCAAGAGAAGAACAAAATCATTTTTGGGTAAGTTATGCCACAATAGTGAGAGTTTGTTAATAATGAGTGTTTGTTTAGTCTTGTGGAGTCAAGTTCAGCCTGGAAAACTTTAGAGGATTTCTTGGGGAAGAGTTTGAGATAAGTATTTGTACTTTTATTTAAGATTTATCTCATAAACTAGTTTTATATATATACAAAATATTTTATTTTGTTATCCGCATGATTTCTGAGTAGTTTTCCTTTCTTTCTCCTTGCAATAAGAAGTAATCATGTGTAGAATTATAATATTTTGAAGGTTTCTTTTATTCAACAATTTGTGATGGTATATTCACTGTTCTTCATTTACTTTGCAAACTGGTCATTTGTGATGTTAAAAATAATTAATTGTGAAAAATAATGACCTGGAAGGGCTATGATTTCATCAACTTGTGAGTACCACTCTAAACCTTAGAGAAAGAGGATGCCAAATCTAAGGGGTAGTGCAAATAAATAAGGAGAAAAGTTTTGTTGGGCGTAGAATTAATGATTTTGGAGTGATGGGCTAGAACCTTTATTAATTTGGTCTTAGTTGAGAACCTGAGTCCCTGGTAGGTCCTACTCAGCACTTCCATATAATTGGGAACTTAATTTAAGATTAGCTAATGTTTTTTATGCACTAGGGAAAGGGTGAAGAATATGTATGCTCCTATTTGTCACAATACCTTATTTTCATCTTTAAGCATTTGATTCCTACACTGATTACAATCTCTTTGCAAGAAGAAAGACTTTCTATTACAATTGTACTTTTTTACACAATCTTTAATTCAGAAACTTTGCATCTACTTTTATTTTTAATTAAAAGTAGCAACTTTAATTACAAACTTCTACAAATAGTTCAATATTATTCTCCTGCAAATTTAGTTTACTGTTTAAGTAGAAATATTTCTAAGTTAGCATATTAATTTCCTTATTCTTGTGGGTTTGATACTGATTTTCTTAAAGAAAACTCTATATTACTTGAAATGATACGTATACTTGCATAATATCCCTAGTGTGTAAGTCATTAATCAATTTAATTACATATTTATTTTGCACACTAGCCATTGCATGGTCAAGTTTTTTGCCATCATTCAAAGATTAAAATAATTGCATAATTATGAGTCGAGTCAGCATGCACCTTCTTTATTTGAAAATTACTTTTCTAGAATTTTTAAATATTGTATTCTACTCATCAAATGAGACAAACAATATATCATGATGCATGCCTCCTCTATGTTAAAAAATTACTATTATAAAAGAGTATGCTTTAGAAAAATGGTGGTATAAATGGTGGCATAGTTGGTGATAAAAATGAATATATTGAATTTTTTCCCATGCATAAAACTTTTAATTATGTAGCTCTGTTATGATAAATGATAGATTATGTTGGGTCTTCTTTTTTTGAAAATCATTGTTATAAAAGAGTTATCATGTTAAAAAAAAATGGTAGCGTAGATGTTGGTACAGATGGATGTATTATTTTTTTTTTGTGTATCATATCTTCTACATGTGAAAAACAGTTTATTATGAAGTTTTGTACATACTTTAATTGGAAATTATTATTCTAAAAGTATTTTCATGTATTAGAAAAATTACGGTACAGATGAATTTTTTTCTAATGCATTTACCATATCTTCTGCTCATTAAATGTCAAAACAAAAATAGATTATAATATTATGCATCTTTATTTATTTGAAAATTACTGTTATAAGTGTATTTTCATGTCTTAGAAAAATGGTGATATAGATGGATGTATTTTTTTCTCATGCATTAACTTTATCTTCTACTCATTCAATATGAGAAATAATAGATTATGATGTTATGCGCCTTCTTTATATAAAATTTTTTCCTTTATAAGTGTTATCATTTTTTAGAAAAATGATGGTATAAATGGTGGTATAGATGGTGATACAAATGGATATATTATTTTTCTCTCATGCATTAATCATATCTTTTACTCCGATGTGAGAATTAATTGATTATGACATTATTGACCTACTTTTATTAAAAATTATCATTCTAGAATGGTTATCATATTATACAAAAATGATGGTATATATGGAGATACATATCGATTTATTATTTTTTTATCATGCATTAAATTTATCTTTTTCTTCTCTGATGTTAGAAACAATTGATTATGATGTTATGCACCCATTTTGATTAAAAAATGTTGAGACAAAAATGTTATCAACTTTTAGAAAAATGGTGGTATAGAGGGTGATACATATGGATATTAATTTTTCTCATATATTAATCATAACTTTTAGTCCTCTGATGTGAGAAACAATAGAGCATGATGTTATGTGCCTTCCTTGTTTGAAAATTGATTTTCTAAAAGTGTTATCTTGTATTAAAAAAATGGATGAATAAATGTTGGTATGGATGGTGGTATACATGATGTTATAGATGGATACATTATTTTTCTCATGAATTAATGATACACCAAAAAAATATGCAATTTTAGACCCATATTTTATACTTATTTTTTGTGATATTGCACTTTAATGGAAGATATTTTTTATGTTTTATAGCAAGTTATTAATTTTTAGGACTTGGAGCAAAACGGAAGCAAAATGAATGAAATTTGGAGTCAAAATGGAGATTTTGAAAAAAATTTCAGCGCTGACGGTGCTGCTTGACAAAGAAGACGGATTTAATTAGATGCAGTGCTGCTTGACAAAGAAGACGGATTTAATTAGATGGCCATTGGCGCCAGACAACGCCAGTGTTGGTGTAGTCTCTGTTTCTAGAAGATTCAACAAATTTGGACGCTTTTTAAAGAGTTTTTGGATGCACCTATTGGAGAACCGACCCTAGGCTCTATTTAGAGCTGAAATTGATCAGAAAAGAGCCCCCTTCGCACCTCTTTGCGCTCCTCCATGCCACCTTACATCCTTCCATGCCATTCTACACCATTAGTCATTTATTTTCCTTATAGTTTTGAGTTTTTATGGTGAGTTTAAGTGTGAATTATTCTCTAAGAAGTGTTGGAGAGGAAGAGAAGTGAGAGATTTCTTCTTCCTACATTTCCTAAGAGAGGCTACAAGGGATTTGCTTTAAGATTTCAGATAACTGTTGCTTATTTATTATTGTTGTATGAACTTCTTTTTATATATGAAATTTGTATTTTCTTGTATCTTTCTCATGAAGTCTGAGTACTTTTCTTTATCTTTCTCCTTACTCTGAGATATTGTGAAATGAAGAGATAGTTTGGATGTGCCAATGTTAAAATATAAAATAAATTGTGATGGTTTTTCAACTCCGCTCTTAATTTACTTTGTGAAACATATGATCCGGGAAATGGAGTATGAGTTCTACAACAGAGTAAGAATCACATTTAAGTCCATGAAGGAGTATTTCGTTTATGGAATTAAGTGCAAATAAATAGGAAAATATGCATTGTTAAGTGTAGAATTGGAGACTTTTAGGGCGAAAAACTAAAATTCTAAATTTGATATTTGTGTTTGATCACTAAAGCAAGAGTTAGCCTTCAGGGGAAGGGAAGTAGGAGTCAGTATCCTCCTAGCCTAGCCACGGATTTAGGGATTAAACTAAGATTAACCAATAATTTTCTATAACACTTAATCAGGATAGAGAATTAAAATTGCTCATATTTGACAAAATACAAATTTAAACTATTTATCTCATCTAATTTCACCAAAAACTTATTGTAGTGGGAATTATGATCTTTCATATTAGAAAATTTCATCACATAAACATAGTTTAGTATTTACTTTTTGTAAACTTTGCATTTAAATCTTGCTAGCAGTTAATAATTTAGTTTTGATAGTATTTTAAATATTTGAAATTAGGGACAGTAATTTCATTATATTTCTGTGAATTTCCTAGTTAATTTATCGTCTCAAAATTTAACCTTCCTCGTGGGATTGATATTTAGGACTTAAATAGAAAGTTTTATATTACTTGATAACGATACGTATACTTACGTAGCATCCCAACAGTAAATGCTTAATGTTATTATTCATAAAATATAACATTAAATTTTTGGCACCTTTGAAAAGCGGATCAACTTTATAAATTTTACACAACTATATTCAACCGGTATCAAGTTTTTTGTGCCATTGCCGGGGAAGGTAACAATAAATTAAATAGTTAGCAAATTAGAAAATTTAGAGAAAAAATACAAAATATCAAAAAAATATATAAGATCAAAAATCTTAAAAAATATTTAAATATATATTTAAGAGTATTTTTAAGAAATTTTTCTTTGCTTATTATACTTATTTATGCGAAATATTTGATCTGAAGGTTTAGTACCTTACAATTCGGAATTAGAACGTACTATTAGAAAATTTTGAAAACAATAAAAAGAAGTTAAAAAATTGAACGAAATGGTGAATAACTTAGATAATCAAATAAATGAAAATCAACAAAGACTTTTAAAAGATTATGTTAATCCAACAGTAGATGAACTTCATTTAACTATTCAAAATCCTAATGTTGCTGCTAATTCATTTAAGCATAAACCTGCTATTATCCAAATGGTACAAAATAAATAGTTTGAAGGAACACCTAATGAAGATCCTAACTTATATCTTGCTAGTTTTCTCGAAATTTGCGTTGTTGATGAAGTGTCTAATGATGTTGTTAGACTTATAATTTTTCCTTTTTCATTAAGGGATAAAGCTAAAGCTTGGTTAAATTCATTAGCACATGAATCTATCAGAACTTGGGGAGAACTATCACAAAAATTCTTGGCTAAATATTTTCCAACCTAAAAAACTGCTAAGCTTAGAAATGATATTATATATTTTTGTCAGTTTGAAGGGGAATCAATATATGAATCTTGGGAAATATTTAAGGATCTCCTTAGAAAATGCCCACACCATGGCATACTCTTTAATAGAAGAAATGGCTACTAATAATTTTTAATGGCCCTCTGAACGGGTAAATCCTAAGAGAGTAGCTAGTATTCATGACTATGATGCAATGTCTATTTTAGCATCTAAAATTACTGTTATATTGGAAAAGATTGATCAAATTGGAGTGAACTATTCTCAAATACCACCAATACTAGAGGAGAATTTTCTAAGGCAGATAATTGATACTCAATCATCTTATTAAACTTTAAATGCTATAAATAATCAAAATAACAATCCCTATTCTAATTATTACAACCCTGGATGAAAAAATCACCAAAATTTTAGTTGGAATAATTATAACAATTCAATAAACCCCTCAAGAAATTTAAATAATCAAGGAAATCCTAATTATCGACCTTATTATCCTCCTGGATTTAA
>NW_018250928.1:18069-21357 GCF_001263595.1 Phalaenopsis equestris
CAAAGAGAAACTGAAGTTGATGAGGAGAAGGAAGAGGTGGAAAGTGAACACAATGAAAATGAACACACACAAGTTCCCTTAGGAAAACCATTACCTCCATTTCCTCAACAATTAAAGCAGAAGAATAAAGACAAACAATTTACAAAATTTTTGAAAATCCTTAAAAAGTTAATGATAAACATTCATTTCATTGAAGCTTTGGAACAAATGCCAAGTAATGTGAAATTTATGAAAGATGTATTAAACAAGAAAGAATGTTTGTAGATCATAAGACTATTGCACTTTGTGAAGAGTGTAGCGCTATTTTTCAAAAAAAAAAGCTTCCTTAAAAGTTAAAATTTCTTGGTAGTTTTATTATACCTTGTGCAATTAGTGAAAAGTTTTATGAAAAAGCCTTATGTGATTTAAGAGTGAGTATCAATCTTATGCCTCTATCAATTTTAAACATTTAAATTTTGAAGAGATTTCCCCTACTACTGTAACTCTTCAGTTAGCTGATCGATCAATAAACTATCCTAAAGCAGTTATAGAAGATGTATTAGTAAAAGTGAATAAATTTATCTTTCTTATATTGACTTTATAGTATTATATATGGAGGAAGATAAAGAAATTCCTATTATCTTGGGGAGACCATTCTTGAATAGGGAGCGCTGTGATAGATGTGCAAAAAGGAGAATTAATAATGAAAGTTAATGATCAAGAAGTAACATTTAATATTGCAAAAGCTATGAAATATCCTGCAATAGAAAAAGATAATGAATGTTTTAGGATGGAAGTTACTGATTATTTGAGTAATGAGCAATTTAAGAAAGAACTTGAAGAAAAATTAAGGCAAGAAGATTTTAGTGAGAATGAAGATGAAATAAAAGAAGAAAATTTAGATTATATTCAGGACAAATTTAAAACTTTAGATTTGTTGGAAAATGATAATAAAAATATTATTTCTTCAAGTGTTAAACCACCTGAACTTGAACTAAAAGTATTACATGCCCATTTAAAATATGTATTTTTAGGAGATTCGTCTATATTATCTGTTGTTGTATCTTCTGAGTTAACTGAAATTCAAAAACAACAATTAATAGAAATGTTAAAAAGATATAAAAAGTCTTTTAGATGGACTTTAGCAGATATTAAAGGAATTAGTCCTTCAATTTGTATGCAAAGAATTCAATTAGATGATTAATACAAACCTAAAGCTGATCTTCAGAGGAGATTAAACCCAATAATGAAAGAAGTTGTTAAAAAAGAAATCTTAAAGTGGTTAGATGCTGGAATTATATATCTTATTTCAAACAGTGCTTGGGTGAGCCCAATTCACTATGTTCCCAAGAAAGGAGGAGTGCCCGTTGAAGTAAATGAGAAAAATAAGTTAATTCTAATAAGACAAGTTACTGGTTGGCGAATTTGTATAGACTATAGAAAATTAAACATGGCCATCAGGAAAGATCACTTTCCTTTTACCCTTTCTAGACCAAATGTTGGAGACCAAATGTTGGATAGATTTTGGATAGATTGGCTTAAAACAAATATTACTGATTTTTAGATGGATATACCGATTATCATTAAATTTCAATTGCTCCTGAGAATCAAGAGAAGACAATATTTACAAGCTCTTATGGAACATTTGCTTTTCGTAGAATGTCTTTTGGACTACGCAATGCACCTGCGACATTTTAGAGATGTATGATGTCAATATTTAGTAATTTGATTGAACATCGAATGGAAGTATTTATGGATGATTTCTCTATATTTAGGAATTCATTTGAATTATTTTTAAATATTTTAGAGAGAGTTTTGGAATTATGTGAAAAATCAATCGAGTACTAAATTGGAAAAAATGTCAATTTATGGTTGAAGGAGGAATTGTACTAAGGCATAAAATTTTTGAAAAATAAAATTTTTGAAAATGACAAAAATGACATGGAAGTACATTCTGCAAAAGTTCAAGTTAATGAAAAATTACTACCTCCTACTACAGTTAGAGGGGTAAGAAGTTTTCTAAGACATGCTGGTTTCTACAGGCGTTACATATAAAATTTTTCAAAAATAACTAAGCCATTATGCCAACTTTTAAAAAAAGATACAAAATTTGATTTTAATGAGGAATGCATAAAAATATTTTAACTATTAAAAGAAAAATTAATCACTGCAGCTATAATAGCCCCACCTCATTGAGAGAAACCATTTGAAATAATGTGCGATGCTAGTGATTATGCTATTGAAGCTGTTTTAGGACAAAGACACAATAAAGTTTTTAAAGTAATATATTATGATAACAAAACTCTAAATGATGCTCAAATTAATTACACTACTACTCAAAGAGAGTTATTAGCTATTGCCTATGTATTTCATAAATTTAGACCTTACCTGTTTGGAACCAAATGTATAGTGCATTCAGATCATTTTGCTATCAAATACTTAATGCAAAAGAAGGATGCTAAACCAAGATTGATTAGATGGATACTTATATTGCAAGAGTTTAATTTTATTATAGTTGATAGAAAGGGAAATGATAATCAAATAGCTGATCATTTGTCCAGACTAAAAAAAAGTATTAACTAATTTTGTAAATGAAAATTTAAAAAATTTCCCTGATGAACAAATATCTAGTATTGATGAAATGAATATACCTTGGTATGCTGATATAATAAATTATATTGTAAGTGATATTCTACCACCTGATATTATGAATTAACAATTAAGGAAATTTATATATGATTCAAAATTTTATTTTTGGGATGACTCATATTTATATAAACAATGTAAAGATCTAATTATTAGAATGTGTGTGTCTTATGAAAAAACTCAACAAATAATTGAAAGATGTCATGATTCTGAATTTGAAAGACATTTTGGAATAAATAGAACTGCATATAAAATTTTTCAAGATGGATTTTATTGGCCTGCTCTTTTTAGAGATGTTAATGATTATATTAAAACATGCAATCAATGTCAGCTAGTAAGAAATATTTCTAGAAGAAATGAAATGCCACTAAATTACACATTGGAAGTTGAAATTTTTTATTTGTGGGGATTAGATTTTATGGGACCATTTATGCCTTCATTTGGAAATTTATATATATTACTTGCTATTGATTATATGTCCAAATGAATTGAAGTTATTGTTGTAACTAAGGGACCGTTTGGTTCGACTTTTGCTGCGGTGCGCGGCGTGCCACAGTGGCTTCGGTCCGCAGAATAAATGTAAGTAGTAGTTGACTGGGAAATCCCTTATCAACTTTCGCAAAGCGGATTGTCGACACTATTTTTGGTGTGGGGTATGCCCGT
>NW_018250929.1:0-1102 GCF_001263595.1 Phalaenopsis equestris
ATACACACTCTCACCCTGAATCATTCATTCCTCTCCTCCCTTTATATCTCTCTCCCAAATACTTTCTCTCTTAAAACCTTACTCACTCTTTCGCGCTCTCAATATTCTATCTCTAAATCTTTTTTTCTCAAATTTTCTCTTTTTTTTTGCCTTGGCTCTTGTTCTGTATCTATCTATCTCCCTTTATCTATCTGACTTTATCTCTCACTCTCTCTTATTCTCTCAAATTTTTAACTTTCTTCCTCTCAAACTCTCACGCTCTCTCCCTTTAAAATCTCACTATCTTCTCATTTTTACTCTACCTCTATCCCTCCTCCTTATCAATAAATCATTCATCTCTATCTCATCCCCTATCACTCACCCTCTTCAATAATTCTACCACTCTTACTTTCTTGTTCGCTCATCTTTCACTTATCACTCTCTATCACATTCTTCTCTCTTCCTTATTTTGCTTATTCTCTCTCTCTATGTAATTATCTCTCCCTAACATTATCTCTCTCTCTCTCACTCTAGCCTTCTCTTCTCTGCCTCTCTCTCTCCCTCTCTCTGCCTTCTTCATTCCCTCTCCCACCATCTCTCTCACTCACTCTTTTCTCTCTATCTTTAGCTCTCTCTCTAGCTTTCCCTCTTAGCCTCCCTCTCCTTTTAACTTAGAGAGATACATAGATAGATCTCTTTGCTACATATCTCAAGCTCTCTCTTGTAATCTCTTATTTTCTCTTCTCTTCTCTATCTCTCTTCTCTCTCCCACTCTATCACTCAAACTCTATCCAAACATATCTCTTCTAATAAGTGATAGAGACAGATGAGGAGTGGGAGAAGCAAATGAGTGAGGAGAGATAGAGAGAGACATGGAGACTGAGAGAAAAAGAATGATAGGGATCAGGAGAGAGAGAGAGAGAGAGAGCAAAGTGGATAGCTTGAGGGAGAAATAGAAAGGTAGGAGATAGGAGAAAGAAAATTCATGCGAGAGAATAGTGAGAGAGAGATTAATTGAGGGAAGAAAAGAGATAAAGGAGAAGCATATTGAGAAAGAAATAGCGAGTGAGGGAGTGTGATGAGTTCGGGAGTGTGAGATAAAGGGTTAAGTGAGAGGGAAAGA
>NW_018250929.1:1916-3280 GCF_001263595.1 Phalaenopsis equestris
AGATAGAATGAGAGATAGTGAGGTAGAGAGAGTGAAAGTAGGAGAGTGAGAGAAAGAAGTGGAGGGAATGATATATCAAGAATGAGAGGGGAAGAGATTGAAAGAGAATTATAATAGAGAGAAATAGTGATATATTAAGGAAAATATGGAGAGAAAAAAAGATATGTAGGGATGGAGGGTCTCTTACCCTCTCTGCGCTGGAGAGAGCGTGAGAGAGGTGAGAGGGAGAGAGAATGGTTAGGAGAAATAGGGAGAAGAGAAGGAGAGGGAGAGAGCAGGAGAGTGAGATATCAAAAGTGAGATAGAGCAATAGAGAGAGAGAAATAGAGAGGGAGAGTGATTGTGAGGGAGAAAGAGCAAGAAAGGGGGAGAGATTGAGAAAAGAAAGAGGGAGGTAGACTGAGGTAGAATGTAAGTGTGAGGGAGAGATAAAACAAGAGTGAGAGAGTGAGAGAGGAGGGATAACGATAGAGAAAAGAGACTGAGAGAGAGACATGGATAAAGATAGGAGAGGTTAAGTGGAGAGAAAATAAGGGTGAAGAGTGAGAAACTGTGAGAGAAGAGCGAGAAGGGGAGCATGACGAGAAGGGGAGCATGAGAAATGGAGCATGAGAAATAGAGAAAAAGTGAGAGAGAACAAATAGAGCAAGGTATGAACAGAATAGACCTCTCTCTCTCCCTACCTATCACACTTTCTCTTACACACTCTCTCACATTCTCTCTCTATCCCCCTCTCTCTGTCACTAACTCTCTTTGTCAGCCTGTTTCTCTTACTTCTCCCTTTATCACTATCTTAACCTCAAAATCTTATTCTCTCACCCCCACACACACTCTCTCTCTCATCTATCTCTTCTAATGGCGAGGGAGAGTAGGGATGGATGGAGAGAGAGAAGGAGATCAAGAGAGTGTGTGAGAGGAAAAAAGGTAGAGAGAAAGAGAGAGTGATAAAGATGGGAGGGACAGGGAGGGTTTGAAATAGAGGGAGGGTTAAAATAGGAGGGAGGGAAGGGGAGAGTGAAAGAGAGAAGAGAAGAAAAGTGTGAGAGAATGAGCGGTAGAGAGAGATTGGGAGAGGGAGAAGAAAGATAATGATAGATGGGAGAAAGAATAATGAAAGACATGGAGGTATTATGAGAGAGAATGATAGTGAGATAATGAGAGAGAGGGAGACGGAAAGATAGAGAGGGAAGGGGTGGTAGAGAGAGAGAGTGAGAGAGAATGAAGGAATGAGAATAGGGGATATCAAGTAGGGGTATAGATAAGAGAGCCTGAAAGAGAGAAATGTAGAGAGAGATACAACGTGACCAAACAAGAGATGAGAGAGATAAATAAAGTGATAGATGGATGAGCGCGAGAGAGAAATT
>NW_018250929.1:3757-4183 GCF_001263595.1 Phalaenopsis equestris
AGATCATATAGGAGAGAGAGAAATGAGTAAGTGAGAGATAAAGAAAAAATAATGATAGATAATGAGAGGGAGGGAGTGAGAGTGCGAGTAGTAAAGAGAAATTTAGTGCGAGAGAAAAAGAGTTAGTGGTAGAAGGAAAAAGAGAAATGAAAATGAGAGAGGGGAGAGAAGGATGGAGTGTGAGAGAAAGCAAGAAAGTGGGAAAGAGATATAGAAAGATAGAATGAGAGAACCAAGGAGAGATATGGGGAGGGACCGTGAGAGATGGGAGAGAGTGAGAGAGAATGACTAAGAGATAGAGAAGAGAGAGGGATGGAGGGCGGGAGCATGATTGAGAATGAGAGAGAGAGAGTATGTGCAAAGATGCTCTCTAGAGGGTAGAAAGAGAAAGTGGGAGAGAGAAGAAAGAAAGAAAAATCTCTCATC
>NW_018250929.1:4642-12545 GCF_001263595.1 Phalaenopsis equestris
TGAGAGTGAGGGATAATGATAGAGAATGTGAGTGAGAGATAAAGATAGTGATAGGAATGTAAGTGGGAGGGACAGATGCAGTAAGAGAGAGAAAATGAGAGAGAGGGAGAATGATAGAGAATGTGCGTGAGAGATAAAGATAGAGATAGAAAGGTTTGGGAAAGAAAGAGAGAAGAGTGAGAAGTAGAGCAGGAGAAAGGGCAAGAGAGAGTGAGAGAGAGAGAGAAAGAGAGAGAAAGATAGGGAGAGAGAGAGAGTGCAAAAGAGGGTGAGGAGAAAAGAGAGAGAAGAGAGGGAGTGAGAGAATTAAAAATAAAACTAAATCAATTATCTCATACTTCTAATGAGAGTGAGAGAGATGGGGAAGTGAGAGCAAAAGAGGTAGAGAGACAAGAGTGAGAAAGAGAAAAAGAGAAGAGAAAGAGAGAGAAAGGGAGGGGATAGGGATGGTGGGAAAAAATTAATGAGAGAGAGCATGAGGGAGAGGAATTGAGAGAGAGAATGAAAGATAAAAATAGCAAGAAAAAGTGTAATAGAGAGGGATGGAGAGATAAAGATAAGGAAAGAGAGAGAATGAGATAATGTGAAAGAGTGAGGAAGAGGGAAGAAAGAAAGAAAGAGAGAGAGATTGTGAGGAAAAAAAAATTAGAGAGAGCTGATAAAGAGAGAGGGTGTGAGATAAAACAAGAGAGAGAAAAGGAAAGAGATAAAGATATAGAGTGTGAGAACCAAGAAAGAGAGCGGGAGGGATTGAAGAAGAGCGAGAGAGAATGTGAGTGAGAGAGAAAGAAAAGAGTGGGGGAGGGAGCATGAGAGAGAGTTAGTGATAGAGAGGATGAGGAAAGATGCTCTCTAAAGGGAGGGAAGAGAGGGAAGAGGAGAATAGTGAGAGAGAGAATGAGAAAAGATGCTCTCTAAAGGGAGGGAAGAGAGGGAACAGGAGAAAAAATATATAAAGAAAGTATAAAAAGCTGGATAAATGTAGAGTGCGATGGAAGAGGGAGAGACAGTGAGAGGGAGGAAAAGAGAGAGAGAGGGAGATAGTGAGAGAGCGAAGATAAAGAAAGAGGAACTCAGAGTGATAAAGAAAGAGATGGAGGCACGGAGCATGAGAGAACAGAATGGAGAGAGCTATATCACACTCTCTAACTCTCTCTCTCTTCTACCTTGATCCTTTCCTCGCTATCTCTCTTGATATATTTCTCATTATCTCACTCTCCCTTTCATCACTCTCAACCTCTCGCCTGCCCTCTCCACTCCTTATTTCTCTCCTCTCTCTATCTCAATCTTCTATCTCCCTCCCTCTCTCTCTCTCTCTTCCTCCCTCTATTTATCTCTCTCTCTCTCAATCACTCTTTGTCTTGTACCATCAAAGTCTCTCCCATTCCTTCTCTTCCACCAATCTCAACCTCTATATGTCTTTTTCTCTCTTTTATTATAGTCTCTCTCCATCTCTCTAGCAAAAAAATGGGAGGTAGAGAGATATAGAATACGATAAACGAGGGAGAGAAAAGAGTGTAATAGTAATAAGGAAGAGGGTGAAAGAAAGAGATATAGATAGAGAATTTAAAAGAGAGAGAGACTAGTCCCTTTCTCCCTCTATTCTAGTCTCTTTATTTTTCTATGACTCTCTCTTTATTTAGCTTCATTTCTAGCTTTCTCCATCTCTCTCTTCTTTCTTTTTTCTCCTCACACTCTTTTGCTCTCTCTCTCTCTCCCCATCATTCTCTCACACTCTCTCTCGCCCTTTCTCATGCTCCCCTTCTCACTCTTGTGTTTTTCTCTCCCTAACTTCTCTTTCTATATCTTTATCTATATATCTATCTATCTCATTCTTTCTCACTCTAATTCTCTATTATTATCTCTCTTCTTTCACTTTCTCACTCATGTTGTAGCTTTTGTCGTGCTCTCTTCCTCACTCTCACTCGAGAAGGAGACAACGAGAGGGTGGAAGAAGAGAGAAACTAAGAGAGAGAGAGAGAGGTGAGCAAGAGAAATTGTTAGCGAGAGAGAGAAGAGAGTTAGAGGAGATGGGGGCACAGATTGATAAAGATAGATAAAAAGGGAGAGAGAGTGAGCTTTCCCTCTCTATGTCTCCCTTTTTTCTAATCTTTCTCACCCACTCTCTCTATTTCTACCCTCACAAACTCTTTCTCACATAAGAGAAAAAGATAGATAAAGTGAGTGTGTGAGAGAGAGATGGAAGGATCCCGATCTCTCTCCCAAATCCCTCCCTCTCTTACTCTCATTCCCTTCCACATACTTCTCTCTTAATCTCTTTCTCTCTCTCTCTCTTACCTTAAAATCTCTCTCCCTCCTCATCTTTCTCTCAATCCATCTCTCCCTTTCTCTCTCTTACCTCCTCGCTCTTTCTATATCTCTCAAGCACTTTATGTTTGTCCTCTTTTTTTTCTCTTGCACTCTCTAGAAAGAGACAGAGAGATTGAGAGAGAAAAAAAGGATGGAGGGAGAAAAAGAAAAAGAGAGCATCTCAACATAGAGAGAGATTGGTTGATAGATGCATGAAGAGAGGGAGAGCCATCTAGAGCAAGGGTGGGAGAGGATGAAAAGAGACAATAAGAGAGATAGAGGGAGAGGGATAGAGAAAGAGAAAGATAGAGAAGAGTGGGAGGAAGGGAGCAAGATAAGGGAGAAAGATAGAGTGGGACTAAGGAAGAGAGTGTGAGACAAAGGCAGGGAGAGTGAAAAAGAGAGAGAGCGTAAGATTGGGGAAGAGAGAGGGAAATAGAGAGAATATTGATATCACTCTCACCCACACACTCTCACATTATTTCTCTCTTTTTCACTCTCTTTCTCACTCTCTACTTCTTTACTCTGACAGAGAGGTGCCAAGAGGGAGGGATAAAGTGATTAGGATTTAGATCAAGAGAGAAAAGTGAGAGAAAATATAATAAAGAGGGAGCATACGAGAGGTAAGGAAGGGAAAGATGGGGAGAGTGATAGAGAGAAGAGAAGGTGAGTTGGAGAGAGAAAAGGCTCTCATTTTATCTCTATCTCTCTCCCACTCTAATTAGAGTGTGATTGAGTTAAAGGAGAGAGGGGGAAAGAGAAAGATAGAGAGAGGGAGGTAGAAAGAAGGAAAGAGAGTTAAAGAGGGGAGTAATAGAGGGAACCTTACTTTCTTCTCTCGTCATTCTCTCTCCTTATATCCAGTGATGGAGTAAGGGAGGGAGAGAAGGAGAGCGAGATAGTGATAGATAGAAGGGGAGAGAGAGAAGAGCGAGTTAGTAGTAAGAGAGATAGGGAGGTGGGGCGAGATACATAGGGCTCAAACGAGACTCACTCTCTTTATTGCACACACTCTCTCTTTCTCTAGCTCCTTCTATTAACTCCTCTCCCTAACCTTAGCTCTCTCTCTCTCTTCATCACTTTCGCTATCCCTCTCACTCTATATCTTTCTATCCCTCCCACTTTAAAATGTAAAAAAGAGGGAGAGAGAGAAGGATTGAATCTAGTATTAAAGATCTCCTCACACTTCTCAAAAGCTGGGGAGCAAGTGTGAGAGAATGAGAAAGAGAGAGGGGGTATGTGTTGATGGTATGAGAGAGTTTGATGGAATCAGAAAGAGTGATCTCTCCCTCTTCTCCCTCTCTCACACTTGCTCTGTCCCTTTACTCTCTCTATCTTGTTTCCTTCCACTCTCCTCTCACTCTCCCACTAACCTGCTATAACTCTTACCCTCTCTCACTATTCTTTAACCCCTCATTATCATTCTCTCATGCTCTCTCTCACTCTTTTTTCTCTATATCTGCCTCTCCCAAAATTCTCTCTCTATTTTACTTTCTCTGATCTCTTTCTAGTACACCACTCTCGTACCATCAAAGCCACTATCCCTCTTCCACTTCATAACTCTAGAGAGAAGAGAGGTGAGAGAATAGAGAAAGCAAGAGTGATATCTCTAGCTCTCTATTCTCTTACTATCTCTCTCTACTTTCTCACTTACTCTTCTTTCTCTCTCTCTCCCTTACTCCCTCATTCTCTCCTCTGCCATTATTCTCTCTCTCTCACTCTAACTTTTACTCTCTCACTCCATCTCTCTCATGCTCTCTAAGCCTCTATATCTCTCTTATTTTGTATCTCCTCTCTCCTCCTACTCTATCACTCTTTCTATTCTCTCTTTACTCTCTCTCTCTCCTTCTTTTATCTCTCTCCTTTCTCTCCCCTATTTAGCGATATAGTCGAAGAAAGAGAAGATAGAGCAAGAGAATAAAAAAGAAACATACGCAGAGACATCATTCACTCCTTAGAATTAGAAGGATAGTATCTCTCTCTCTTCTCTCATTCTCTCTTTGTCTATCTGTCTCTCTCTCTTTCTCTTTTTTTGTCAATTTTTCTCTCTTTCCTTGCCTCTCCCTCTCTCTTACTCTCTCTCTTGGTCTCTCTCTTCTCCCCATCACTCTTGGGTATCTCTCTATCTATCTTTTGTAGTCACTCTCCCTTTCACTCACACCCCTTTTTCTCTCTATCTTTTCATTCCTTAAATCTATTTGTTTGCTCCCCTTTACTCGCTATCACCGTCTCTCTCCCCAATCCCTCTCTAACACTCTCTTTCTCTCTCTTACTATCCCTCTCACTCTATATTCTTTCTCTCTCACTCTCTATTTCTCTATATCTCTCCCCCATTCTAACCCTCAGAAACTCCCACCCCACATCCCTCTTTCTCTCCCTCTCAATCTCCCTTCTTCTCTTTATTTCCCTCCTTTTTCTCTCACTTTCTTTTCTCAAACCTTTATTTGTCTCTCCCTACCACTCTTTTACTCTACCTCTCTCGCTCTCTGCTCTCTCTCCTCTAATTCTTCCTCTTTCTCTCCCTCTCTTTCTCATTCTCTCTTTCCACTCCATTTACAACTATGAAACCACGGAATTAGTGCACGAGAGCCGGAATGGATCCTATGCCTGGATCGTGAAGCCTAAGACCGTCCAATACGAGTTCAAGACCGATACCCTTGTTCCCAAGCTCGGGTAAACCCTATCCCTACCATCCATTTTAGGTTTTCGCATTCCATTTCTTGAACTCTCTCTTTATTTCTTTTCCTTTCTCTCTTTCTCATTTACTTTTACTCCATTTATTGCTCTCTCTCTCTCCCTCTCTCTCACTTACTCTTCCTCACTCTCCCTCACTTTCTCTCATCTGTCCCACCCCTCTCTCTTGCACTCTACCTATCTCTCTACGTTTTAAGCCACTCTTGACCACTTTCTCCCTCACTCACACACACACACTCTCTCTACATCTCCTTATTTCTCTGTCTCCCTCCCTCAATCTCTCTTGATCACTCTCTCTCCCCAACTATCTCTATCCCATTTTGACGCACCCTCCCTTTTCTCTCGCTTCATACTTATCTTATTCTCTTTATCCCTCACACTATTCTCATCTCTTGTCTCTCTTTTTCTCCCTCACTCTATCTCTTTTTTCATCTCTCCACCTCACTCTCTATGTCTCTCTCACTCGCTTGAGCACTCTACACTTGAGCAGTCTATCTTTCTCACTTTCTCTTCTTCTCTTTTATAATCTCCCAACCTTCTCTCCATCAGTCCTCTCCCACTCTCGCTCTCTCCACTCTCTTCCCCTCCCTCCTCCCTCACTTCCTCTCTTTGTGTCTCACTCTCCTTCCCTCCCTCACTATTTACCTCTCTCGCTTGCTCTCTCTCTATCATTCTCTCCCTCTTATTATCTCTTTTACTCTATTTACTTTCTCTCTCGCTCGTTTGCTCAGTTTTCCACTCCCCCTCTCTCTCTTTCATTCCAACCCTCAAAAACTCCCTACCTACGTCCCTCTTTCTCCCCCTCCTTATCTTTTTAGCTCTTTTTATTTCCCTCTCCCTCCTTTCCCAACTCTCTTTATCTTCTTCAAACAATTCTCTCTCTCTTCCACTTTTTCTCTCTTTATCTCTCCCACTCTCTCTCAATCTCTCTCACTCACTCTCTATTCTATAACTCCCTCTCTCCTTCTCACCCTCTTGTTATCCTTCCCTCTCTCTTCTCTTTCTCTCGTATATCTATCTTCTCAAACTCCTTCCCTCCCTCCCTCACTCCTATCTCTCTCTGTCTCACTGTACCTCCCTCCTTCACATCCTTTATCTATTTATCTCACTCTCCCTCCCTTCCTCTCTTTTCATCTCTCTCTTGCTCATCTCTCTCTTATCATTTCTCTCACTCTCTATGACTCTCTCACTCTTTGTCACTAGCTTTTTACTCTATCTCTCAATTTCTTGTTTTCTCTCCCACTCTCTATCTCTTCCTCATTCCAACCCTCAAACGCTCCCTCCCTACATCCCTTTTTCTCCCCCCTCCCTATCTCCTTTCCTCTCTCTATTTCTCTCTCCCTTCCTTCTCTACTCTCCCTATGATCTCTCATACATTATATCTCTCTCTTTTCCTCTCAACCTCTTTCATTCTTTCTTCACTCTCTTTTTTAACTCTCTTTATCTTTCTCTCCCTTTTCTTACTTTTGCTCTTGCTCTCTCTCTTTCTCATCTCTCCCACACGCCTCTCTTGCAATCTCTACCTATCTCTCTCTCTATCTCTATGTCTTACGTCAATCTTTCCCACTCTCGCATTCCCACTCTCCCTACCTCTCTGCATCCCTCTCTCCGTCTCTCTCTCCCTCCCTCCCTAGCTCACTCTCTCTCTCTCTCTCCCCCACTCTCTTTCATTCTGTCTAACCCTACCTCTTTTTTATCTATCTGAACCATTCTCTTTTCCGATCTCTACCTTGCCTCTCTACATATCTCTCTCTTTTTTCCCTCCCTTTATCTCTCCCACACTCTTTACCTCTCTCATCTCTCTCTCCATCTCTCAAACTCCCTATCTCAGTTTCTCTCACTTGCTTGTTCACTCTATCTCTCTTACATTCTCTATCCTTCACTTTCTTGCTCTCTCTCTTACTTCTATCTTTATTAATCATCTCCCTCTCACTCTTACTCGCTTCACTCTCCCTCCCTCCTTCAATTCCTTTATCTCTTTATCTCACTCTCCCTCCCTCATTCCCACAATCCCACTCTCCCTCCTCCTTCAATTCTTTTATCTCTTTATCTCACTTTCCCTCCCTCCCTCTCTTTTACCACTCTCTTGCTCTATCCCTCTCTTATGATCTCTCTCACTCTATTTTCCTTCTCTCTCACTCTTTGTCATTTGCTTTGTCTCTCTCTCCCTATCTCTCTTTCTCACCCTCTCTCCCACTCTTTATCTATTTCTCAATCTACACCTCATTACAACCCTCAAACGCTCCGTCCCTACGTCCCTTTTTCTCCTCCTCTCTATCTGCTTTCCTCGCTCTACCTCCCTCGCCCTTCCTTCTCTACCCTTTCTACCTTTTCTCATACATTTTCTCTTATCTTTCTCTCTTTACCTCTCATATTCTCACTCAATTTCTCTCTGTTCTCTAACTCTCTCTCCCCTTCTCTCCCTCTCTTTCTCTTTTCATCTCTCTTTGCCTCCATCTATCTCTCTCACAGTCTTCCTCTCTCTCCCTCTCTCTTTCTCTCGTCTCTCTATCTTTCCTACCATAATCCCTCCCTTACTTCCACGCTCTCTTTGTATCGCTCTCCCTCCATATTTCACATCCTTTATCTCATTATCTCCCTCTCCTTGCCTCCCTCTCTTTTCACCACTCTATTGCTCTATCGCTCTCTTATATTCTCTCTCACTCTCTGTCACTCACTTTTTCTCTCTCGCTCTCCATATCTCTCTCTTCTATGCCCTCTCTCCCACTCTCTATCTCTTTCTCTATCTCTCCCTCATTCCAACCATCAAACACTCATTCCCTACTTCTCTTTTTCCCCCTCTTTATCTCCTTTCCTCTCTTTATTACCCTCTCCCTCCCATCTCTACTCTCCCTATGATCTCTCCTACAGTTTCTCTCTCTCTCTCTCTCTCTCTCTC
>NW_018250929.1:13173-14060 GCF_001263595.1 Phalaenopsis equestris
CTCTCCCTCCCTCCCACAATCACACTCTCTTTTTCTCACTCTCCCTCCCTCCTTCACTTTCTTTATCTCTATTCTTGCTATCGCTTCCTCCCTATCTTTTTACCTCTGACTTGCTCTATCCCTCTCTTATCATCTTTCCCACTCTCTATCACTCTATCACTCTATCACTCTCTGTCACTCGCTTTTTCTCTCTTTCTATCTCTTTATTTCTTGCCCTCTCTTCCACTCTCTGTCTCTTTCTCAATCTCTACCTCATTATAAACCTCAAACGCTCCCTCCCTACATCCCTTTTTCTCCCCCTCTCTAACTCCTTTCCTCTCTCTCTCTCTCTCTCTATTTTCATCTCCCTTCCTTCTCTACTCTCTCTACCATCTCTCATACATTTTCTCTTATCTTTCTCTCTACCTCTCATATTCTCTTTTAATCTCTTTCATTATTTATTCTCTCTTTTTTAACTCTTTCTTGTTTTCTCTCCTTTTTCTCTCTTTCCTCTTTATTTCCATCTTTCTATCTCTTCCACTATCCCTCTCTCTCTCACCGATCTCTCTCTTTCCATGGCTCCATCTCCCACTTTATATATCCCTCAACCTCTCCATCTCACCCGACTCTCTCCCCCACCTTCTCCCTCTCTCCGTCTTTCTCTCTCACACCTTATTGCTATCAACCTCTCCTTCTCACTCCTTTTCTATCTCCCTCTCACTTATCCATTCTCTAGAGCTCTCTATCACTTACTTCATTGCCCACTCCCTCACTCACTCTCGCTTCACTCTCGCTTTTTTCTCTCATCTCTCCCACCCTATCACTTTCTCACCTTCTCTCCTTCACTCACTCCACTCTATACCGATCTCCCTCCCTTCTATTCCAACTCTCTTTACCTTCACCTCTTT
>NW_018250929.1:14083-20393 GCF_001263595.1 Phalaenopsis equestris
CTTGTTCAATCTCTCTCTCCCATCACTCTCTTTCTCCCTCTCTGACCCTCCGTCTCGTTTCTTTCTCTCCATAAGTATCTTATTCTCTCTCCATCCCTCACTCTCTCCATCTCTACCCTACATCTCGATATATCACTCTCCCTTTTTCTCCCTCTCTTACTCTCTCTCTCTTCCTCTTTACCTCTTATTTTCTCTCTCTCCTCTCTCCCTCTCTTTGTCTCTTTCACTTGCTTTCTCAATCTTTCTCTCTCACTCTTTCTTCTATTCTTTCCTGATGTCTCTCTTATCTTTATTAATAGTCTTCTCTCTCTTTATCTTACTTTCTTCACTCTCCCTTCCTTCTTCTCTCACTCCCTCTCTCTGTCTCACTCTCCCTCCCTCCATCCCTTTTCACATCTTTCTCGAGCTTATTCTCTATCACCACACTCTAATTCTCCCACCCTCTCCTTTTCTCTCTCCCTCCGTTCATGTCTCTCTCTCTCTCTTTCGTTGTCTCTTTTTCTTGCTCTCACTTTCCCGAGCTCTTTTCTCATTCCTTCTCATTCCCTACCTCTCACTCCTCTCACTCTCACTCTCTTGTGCCCTCTCCTTCCCTCCCTCCTTCCCCCGTTATTGCTTTGACCTTTTCTATCACTCGCTCACTCTCCCCCTCTCTCGCTCATCCTTTCATCTCTCTCTTTCTATTCATTCTCTTCTCTAACATTCTCTCTCTCTCCCCCTCTCTGTACTCACCCATATATTTACCTCCCTCTCTCTCTCTCTCGATTCTTACTCCTTTCAAATTCTCTTCTTTCTCTTGCTCCATCCCACTCTCTCTCTCACTATTGCTCTTTCACTTTTACTCTTCTATCCCCATCTTTCCTTTGTTCTTTTTCTTTGACCCTTTTTCAATCTCCAGCTTCTTCTCTCTTTTATCACTATCTTTATTCTCTCCCTCTCTCATTTCTCTCTTACTTTATCTTAACCTTGTTATTTGTTTCTCTATCCCTCCCTATTTACCTCTCTCTTCTCTCTCCCCCCACTCTCTTTTTCCCTCTCATTCTCTCTCTTCCTCCCTCCTTCCCTTTCTATTTCGCTTGCTCTCACCCACACACTCTCTCACTTGTTCCCATTTTTCCTCTCTCTCTTAAGTGTGCTCCCAGACACTCTCTCCTCCTCTCTATCATTTATTTGCTAACCATTATTTTGCTCTCCCTCTCTCACTCGTCATTGCTCTTTTTTTATCTCTCTCTCCCTTACCCTCTCTTTTTTGCTCTATTATTTTCCCTCCTTATCTCTTTAACTATATTTCTCTGTATTCTCTTCTCTTCATACACCTTGATGTCGTCCCTTTCACTCTCCTTCTCCCTATCTCACTCTCCCTGTCTCTTATTCTCTCTCTGCCTTGCTTTCTCTTCCATGTCTCTCAAACTCTATTCTCTACCTTCGTCACTCCTTCAATCTCTTTCACTCAATTTCTACATCTTTTCTCCCTCCCATTCTTCCTCCCTTATTCTTTTTCTTCTCTCATCTTCCACTCTTCCACTCTCACACTCTCACCCATATCTCTGATTCTCTCTCCCCCTCCATCCTCTGTCCTTCCTTACATACCTCTCTATTCTCTCCACTCTCTCTTCTCTTTTATGTATCATTTCTCCTTTCTCCTTCTATCTTCTCTTTATATCTCTCACTCCCACTCTTTTTATCTCCTCCTCTCGCTCTCTTACTCTATCTCTCGTCTCTCTTACCCTCTCTATAACACTCCCCCTTCTATCCCTCTTGCTTTATCTTTCTCATGGTCTCTCTCCACCTTCCCTCCTTCACATTTCCTACTATCTCTCAATTTCTATATCTCCCTCCATCCCTCCTATCCTCACTTCATTCTGTCACTCTCTCTCTTCCCTGCCCATCTCTCTCCATTCATCTTTCGATCTCTTTCTCCTTATCCTTGCAATTCCTCTCTCTCTCATTCCCTCTTGCTCTATCTCTATTTCATCCCTTAGTCTCTCTTACTCCCTCTCTCCTTACCTCTCACTCTCACTTATTTTTCATTTTTCTCTCTCCTTCTCTTGTTAATTTTTAAATTCCATCCCTCTCCCCCTTTCTCTATATCTGGCTTTTTTAATTCCTTATCACTCTCACACTCTTCTATCTCTCTGTCCTACTTAAACTTCTGTCCCTTTTCCTTATATTATTCATATAGCTCTCTCTTCTATCACATGCTCTCTTACCCATTCTTACAATCACTCCGTTTCTCTTTCTCTCTCACGATCACACTCCTCTAATTCTTTTTTTCTATCTATCTCTCACTTCTTATTTTGCCTTCTCTCTTTACTTGCTCTCTCTTTTCTCTCTCTCTCACCTTTGCTCTCTCTCTCTCTCTCTTTATTTCACTAACTCTGTCTCACTTTCTCACACACACTCTCTCCTTTGCTCACCTTTTCTCTCTCCCTCCCTCCCTTCCTTCATCTCCTTTATCTTTGTTCCTCTCTCCCTCTCATTGCCTTACACTCATTTATGTCTTCCATTGTTTCTTCACTCCCTTCCTCCCTCTTCCCTTCTATCTTGGATAACATCCTCACTCTCATTTCTTCCTTCTTTCGTTATTCTCTCTTTTCTCTCATCTTTCTATTCCTCTCTTATCTCTCCCACTCACTCCCTCTCGCTCTTCTCCCCTCACTAACTCACCCCTCTCTTCATCTCCAACCTTGTCCCCTCTCATTCATTCCTGTTTTATCTCCTTTCTTTTATGTATATCTTCTCTCTCTCATGATCTATCTTCTTATTATATCCATCTCTCCCACTTCCTCTCCCTCCCTCCTCTCTCACTCTATGTCTCTCCATTCTTTCTCTCTCCTTCCTTTCCACCCTCTCTCCATCCCTCGCGAGCACTCTCTCATGTTCCTACCTTTGTTTCTAGCTCTCCCCTTTCTCACTCACTTTACCCTCACTCACTCTGACTATCTCTCTCCCTTCTATTTCCTCTCTCTTTCACTCTTGTTATATCTCTTACCTATTTTCCCTCCCTCCCACTCTACCTCCCTCTTTGCCTCTGACTCTTTTGCTCCTTACCCCCTCTCCCCCTATTTTGATCTCTCTCTCTTGCATGCTCTTCATCTCTAACTCATTCTTTACTTATCTATCTGTCTCTCTTCTCTATTTGTGTCTCACCCTCTCTTACTTTTCATCCCCTCTCTCTTTCTGTTGCTCTGCTTCCATCTCTCTCCTTCCTTCTCACTCTCTCTCTATCTCTTTCCATTTTTTTTCTTTTCCATTCTCCCCCTAATTCTTTTTACTCTCTCACTTCTCTCTCTTACTCTCATTATCCCCCTAATTCTTTTTACACTCTCGCTCTTCCTCAATCTAACACTCCCATTCCATCCCTCCCTCTCTCTCCCATTTTTTGTCCATTTCTCTCACTGTCTTGTACCCCCTCCTCCTTCCCTTCTTCCCCTTTATCTCTTCGATATTCTCAACCACTTGTTCACTATTTCCCCTCGGTCTCTCTGCCTCTCATCCTTCTGTTTCTATTCAATCTCTTCTCAATATTCCCCTCTCTCTCCCACTCTCTATACTCACTTCCTCCCTACTCACTTATCTCTCTCCTGTCTCTATGCTTTTAGCTCCCTCTCTCACTCTCTCAATTCTCTCTCATCTTACAATCTCTTCTATCTCTCCCTCACACACTCTCTCTCCCTCTCCCTTTCTCTCTCTATCTTTTCTTTCATTTCTTCCTCGATTTCACTCTTCTCTCGATCTCCCTCCATCTGCCTTGCTCTGTCTCCATTTCCTATTCCCTCTCTTTCTCACAAGCATTATCTTTCTCTCTCACTCTCTCATTCTTTCTCTATCTTTTTTGCACTCTCTTCATTTTTTGTCTATCTCATTTGCTTACTCTATTTTTCTCTCTCATCTCTCTCATCCTTATCTCTCTCTTAACCTACTCTTTTTCTCTCTCATTCTTCTCTTTCTATCTACACCCTCCTCTCATGAGCAAGAGCGAGCAGGAGTGAGAGAGTTTGAGATAGAAATGGAAAGAAGACAGTCCGTGGAAAGCTAGAGCAATAAAGATGAGTGAAAGATAAAGAGGGGAAAACAGTAGAGTGAGTGAGAGAGAAAAGGAGATTGGGAGGGAGATAGAGAGAGAGAGGGAGGTGGGGAGTGGGAGTGAGTGAGAAGATAGAAAGAGAACATGGAAGGCATGGAAGCAAGAGAGAGTGGTAGAGAGAGGGAGTGCGGGATAGAAGGAGAGAAAGAGTGAGGTCCGTGAGGAGAGAGAACCATTGAAAAGAGAGTAAAAGAGAAAATAAGATAGAGGGAGCAGATAGTGAGAAAGAGAGAAAGAGGGAGGGAAAATAATAAAGAATAGTGAAAGATGAATCAAGGGAGAGATATAGGAGAGAGTGAGAGAGAAAGATCATGATCAATAGATAGAGTAAGATGGAGACTATGAAGGGGAGCTAAGGAGAATGAGAGGGAGTGGGTGAAAAGGAGAGAGAAGAGTGAGGTACATTGAGGAGACCTAAAGAGCAAGAACTAATGAGTAAGAAAGATAACGGAAGGAGATATAAAGTGAGAACAATAGTGGAAGAGTAACAGAGAACAAATGAGAGAAAAAGAAAGACAATAAGAGAGAAGAGGATAAAAGATATGGAAGAAGAGAGAGGATGAGAGAGAAATAAAGAGATTAGGAGATATGGAAGGAAAGAGAAAGTTTGAAGAGGGAGAGAGAGGGTGCTAGGGGGCGAAATATAGAGGGAGAGAATTAGAATAAAACTAAGAAAAAAGTGAGAGATAGAGTGAAAGAGAGGGAGGGAGCGAGTAAAAGTGAAAGCAAGGGAGAGGGAGAGTGGACAAGTATAAAAGAAAGTGGGAAACTATGAGGGAGTATTCTAATTCTCTGAGAGAGTTAAAAGAGGGAAAGTGAGATAGAGACTACATTTGAGGGATAGGGAAGAGAAAGAGAGAGGGAAGAGAGAGACGAGAGTAAGAGAGAAAAGTGAGAATGACAGATGAGAGAGTAAGAGGGATAAAAGAGAGCAAGAGAGGGATAAAGAGGGATTGACTAGAGAGTGTTAGGGAGAGTAAGTGAGGGAGATAATGAGATAGTGAGATAGAGGAAAGTAGCACGAGATATTAAACCAAAAGGAATTGAGATAGGAAAAAAAAAAGTGAAAGAGTGAGAGGGAGGGAAAGAAAAGAGAGTGAGGGAAAATAAATTAAGAGAGAGTGAGTGAGAGAGAGATAATGAAGGAGAGAAGGAGAATAAATGAGAGAGTGTGTGTGAAGAAAATGAAGAGGGAGAGAGTGTGAAAGAGGAGGAGAGAGAGTGAGAAAAATAGAGATGGAAAGAGAGAAGCGAGATAGAGAAGGAGAGGGAGAGGGGGATAGAGGTAGAGAATGAGTAAAAAAGGAGAAATAAGTAATAGAGATAGAAAAGAGAGTAAGTGAAAATTAGAGCTAGGGAATGATAATGAAAGTTATAATAGAGAGTGAGATTGAGAGAGCGAGAGAAAAACGTAGAGGGAAGAGAGAGTGAGGGAAGAGGGAGCAAGAGAAATAATGGTAGAGGGAGAAAGAGCAAGAGGATCATAAGAGGGGAAGAGGTAGAGATAGCTGGAGGGATGGAGACAGAAAGAAGTTAGCTCAGAAGAGAGAGAGAACATGCAAGGGTGTGAGATGTAGAGTAAGTGATAAATAGATGGGGGAGGGGGGAGTGTGAGCAAGAGAGGGATATATATGACATAGTGTGTGTGTGAGTGTACGAGTAGTGAAAGACAATGAGAGATTGAGAAAGAGAATAAGAGAAAGGGAGAAGGATGTATGCTGAAGAGAGTACGTGTAGTGTGTGAGAGATATTTCAAGAGAGAGAAAGAGAGAGTGTGAGAAAAGTTTGATAGTATTGAGATAAAAGAGAGCAAGTGTAGTGTGTGCGAGATATTTCAAGAAGAGAATGGTAGCGAAAGTACGTGTAGTAGAGAGTGTGAGCAAGAGAGAGAGGAAGAGAGGTAAAGATAGGGGAGCAAGAAACAAAGCAATAAAGAGGGAGAGATAATGAGATGAGTGAAAGAAGCTTAGGTAAAATAGAAGAATGTATGTTGAAGAGAGAGAGAGAGTTTGTGCAGATATTTCAAGAATAAGATAGCTCGAGAAAGTTAAAGTGAGAGAGAGTGATAAATATTGAGAGAATAAGAGAAAGGGAGAAGGAGAGAAAGAGAAGAGCTATAGAAAAAACGATAGAGGGAGGTAGAGAGAGTGATAATGAGAGATTGAGGGAGATAAATGTGAGAGTGAGAGGAGAGAGAGAAGAGAGAAAGAGAGGGAGGCAAAA
>NW_018250929.1:20766-25466 GCF_001263595.1 Phalaenopsis equestris
GGGGGAAGAGAGATAGTAAGAGGTGGAGTGGGAGTGAGAAAGAGTTAGGCGAAGAGCGAGCTAGAAAGAGATTAGAGAGCAAGCAAGAAAGAGGAGAGAGGGAGAGAATAAGAGAGAGAGACATTAAGGAGGCAGAGAGAGTGTGTGAGAGATGAATAAGGTAGAGATAGTTGGAGAGAGGGGAGGGAGAAAGTGAGATAGAGAGCGCGAGAAAACTATAGAGGGAAGAGAGAGTGAGGGAAGAGCGAGCAAGAGAGAGAATGATAGAGTGAGAAATAGATAGTGAGGGGGGAAAAGAATAAGTGTGAGTAAAAGTGCAAGAAAGGCAGCGAACAAGGTGGGAGAGAGAGAATAAGATTGAAATAAGGAAAACAAAGAGGACAAGTGAGTGGGAGTGGGAGTAGGAGAGAGAGGGATAGAGATTTAATAAGGAGGTGTGAGAGAAAGCTAGGAAAAGGGAAAGAACAAGGTGAGAGAGACGATAAGTGAAAGAGAGAGAGAAGTGTGAAAGAAGAAGTGGGCAAAATGGAAAGAGGGAAAAAGATAAATATGTAAGAAGTAGAGTGGGAGTGAGAGAGAAGCGAAAAGAGCAAGCTAAAGAGCAAGTAAGAAAGAGGAGAGAGGGAGAGAAAGATTAAAAGAGAAGCAAGTGAGGTAAAAATAGAGAGAAAGTGAGAATAAATGAGAGAAAGTTGAGAGTAGATAGAAGGGGAAGTGATTAAGAGAGAGGGGGTGAGAAGGAAGAGGGTAAGATGATGCATATGATATCATGGATGGAATTGACACGACTTCAAGAGAAGATTTAATGCAAGTTCCATGTGGGCCAATTATTAGATGATGTGCAAAGAGGGTGAAAGAAGCTCTTAATGGATTAGTCTAGGAGGCTTGGACTCAAGCCAATTCATGGGGATCGAAGGAGAAAGAGCCACAAAGATTTGTCAACTTATTCCAAGCCCAAGGATAAAGTCATATTATCCAAGTTTACCCGTCATATTATTATGACTTGATATTTTGTATTTTTTATTGTGGTTTAATAATGGATTGCAGCCAACTTGATGTAATTTTTCATTTATTTTAGAAGATATTTTATTTTCGTTTTTATTTGCTTGTAAGCTTTAGCCTATATATAGGCCTTATGTCTAATGAAAAAGGGACTTCTGATTCTTGCCAAAAAAAACTTGCATTTGGCTTGTCTCTCACGGCTTCCTTAGGATTCCAACAGAAATCTTGGTCATAGCCTAAGGAGTTCTTTCCTGACTTATCAAGCGGATTTCCAACAGAAATCTAGGTCATAGCCATGTCTTCCATTGTACCAAGGTTCTTTTCTCACGTCAAGCATAGGGTTGCGATCTTATACCAAAATTCTTGTTTGCGTTGAGCATTGGGTTTTACCTACATCCATCCATTTTATCGCAGGTTCTACATATAATTCGGTTTGTTCCAGCCTTGAGACGATTTTATTGTTTGGTTTTTTGCATCTCATAAGAATTTCCATCAATTCTTTTTGGTTTTGGCATAGCACATCTGATTTTCTAATAAGAACATCAATCCCCACGGAGAAGATAGAAGAGGAAATGATTAAGAAAGAGCGGGTGAAAGGGAAGGAGGGGAAGATAGTGAGAGATAGAAAATAAAATAGCGGGGGAGGAGAGAAAGATGGGGAAAAATATTTTTACCTAACCCTCTTTCTCTTACTCTATCTACTTTCTCTCTAACTCCTTGTCACTCTCTCACTCTATTTTGTCCTCTTCTTTAACCTCCCCTTTGTACTTCTCCTTCTCTTTCCATTCCTCTTTTAATATCTCTCACTATCTTGCTCTCACTTTGACCTCTCTCACCCTCAATATATTGCTCACTTTGTCCTTCCTCTCTCCCTTCCTCTCTCAATAGCTTTTTGTCTCCACACTCTTTTTCTTGCTCTCTCTCTCTCTGCCTCTCTCTTTTTCCTACATTCTCCCATCTCTATATTCCCCTCAAAAACTCTCATTATTTCTCTCTTTCAATCTCTCACACCCATTTTTATTTCTTTCTCTTTCTCTGAATTTCTTTCCTCTCTACCCAACTCTCTCTCAATCTATCATTTATTATCTTTCTCACCCTTTTCACTATTTCTCAATCTCACTCTTACTTTGTCTCTCTCTCACTCACTTCCCCAATATATCTCTCTCCTTTCCCCTCTCTCAATATCTCTCCCACTTTATGTCCCTCTTCCTCCCTCTCACTCTCCTTTTCGCACATTTTTGTCTCCCTCTCTCACCCACTCTCCATTCTTATCTCTCCCTCACTCTACCTCTATCACGATCTCTCACTTTCTCAGACAAACTCTCCTTCATACCCTTAAACTCACTCTCTAAATCACCATATCTTTGTCTATTCCTCTCTCCCACTCCGTCTCTATCTCTCTCCACCTCACTATCTCTCTCCCTCCCTCCATCTGTCTCTCTCCCCCTCTTTCTTGTTATCTTATGCTCTCTCCACCTCACTCTTTATATCTCTCACTCTCTTTTAATCTGTCCCACTCTCTCACCATCTCTCTCCCTCTCTCTTTCTTCTCTCTCTTACTCCCTCATTCCCTCCCTCCCTATATCGCTAACCATCCTCCATGTATCTTACCCTCTCTCTTCTCTCTCTTCCCCTTTCTAACCCTCACTCACTCTCTCTTTCTTATCCTTCTCTCTCGCTCTCTCTTCTTTACCCTCTCTCTTCTCTCTCTTCCCCTTTCTAACCCTCACTCACTCTCTCTTTCTTATCCTTCTCTCTCGCTCTCTCTTCTTTACCCTCTCTCTTCTCTCTCTTCCCCTTTCTAACCCTCACTCACTCTCTCTTTCTTATCCTTCTCTCTCGCTCTCTCTTCTTTACCCTCTCTCTTCTCTCTCTTCCCCTTTCTAACCCTCACTCACTCTCTCTTTCTTATCCTTCTCTCTCGCTCTCTCTTCTTTACCCTCTCTCTTCTCTCTCTTCCCCTTTCTAACCCTCACTCACTCTCTCTTTCTTATCCTTCTCTCTCGCTCTCTCTTCTTTACCCTCTCTCTTCTCTCTCTTCCCCTTTCTAACCCTCACTCACTCTCTCTTTCTTATCCTTCTCTCTCGCTCTCTCTTCTTTACCCTCTCTCTTCTCTCTCTTCCCCTTTCTAACCCTCACTCACTCTCTCTTTCTTATCCTTCTCTCTCGCTCTCTCTTCTTTACCCTCTCTCTTTTCTTTCTCTCACTCCCGAGCTCTTTTCTCATTCCCTACCACTCACTCTCACTCTCTTGTGCCCTCTCCTTCCCTCCCTCCTTCCCCCTTATCTCTTCAACCTTCTCTATCACTCGCTCACTCTCCCCTTCTCTCGCTCATCCTTTCATCTCTCTCTTTCTATTCATTCTCTTCTCTAACATTCTCTCTCTCTCCCACTCTCTGTACTCACCCTCTCATCTCTCTCCTGTCTCTATAGATTTACCTCCCTCTCTCTCTATTCTTACTCCTTTCAATTTCTCTTCTTTCTCTTGCTCCCTCCCACTCTCTTTCTCACTATTACTCTTTCACTTTTACTCTCTCTATCCCCATCTTTCCCTCGTTCTTTTTCTTTGACCCTTTTTCAATCTCCAGCTTCTTCTCTCTTTTATCACTATCTTTATTCTCTCCCTCTCTCATTTCTCTCTTTTCTTTCTCTTAACCTTATTATTTGTTTCTCTATCCCTCCCTAATTACCTCTCTCCCTTCTCTCTCTCCCCCACTCTCTTTTTTCCTCTCATGTATGCTCCCAGCCACTCTCTCCTCCTCTCTATCATTTATTTGCTAACCATTGTTTTGCTCTCCCTCTCTCACTCTTCATTTCTCTCTTTTTATCTCTCTCTCCCTTACCCTCTCTTTTTTGCTCTCTTCTTTTCCCTATTTATCTCTTTGACTATTTTTCTCTGTATTCTCTTCTCTTCATACACCTTCATGTCGTCCCTTTCACTCTCCTTCTCCCTATCTTGCCCTCCCTGTCTCTTATTCTCTCTCTCCCTTTCTTTCTCTTCCATGTCTCTCAAACTCTATTCTCTACCTTCCCCACTCCAATCTCTTTCACTCAATTTCTCCATCTTTTCTCCCTCCCATTCTTCATCCCTTATTCTTTTTCTTCTCTCATCTTCCACTCTTCCACTCTCACACTCTCACCGATATCTCTCATTCTTTCTCCCCCTCCATCCTCTATCCTTCCTTACATACCTCTCTATTCTCTCCACTTCTCTTTTATGTATCATTTCTCCTTTCACCTTCTATCTTCTCTTTATATCTCTCACTCCCACTCATTTTATCTCCTCCTCTCGCTCTCTCACTCTATCTCTTGTTTCTCTTACTCTCTCTATAACACTCCCCCTTCTATCCCTCTTGCTTTATCTTTCTCATGGTCTCTCTCCACCTTCTATCCTACTTGCTCTATCTTTTTCATAGTCTCTCTCTCCCTCCCTCCCACCCTTCATCCCACACTCCCATTCTTCTCCCTCCCCCTCTCTCTCTCACTTCTCATCATCCAATCTTGCTAGTGATTTTCACTCTCCCTCTATCACAATCTCTAGCTCCTACACTCACTTTCTCGCCAACTCCCACTCTATTGTTTCTCTCTTTTAATCTTTCTACCTTTTTTTTCCTTTCCTTATCTCTATCCCTATGTCTCCCACCCTCCTTGCTTTCTCTCTCCTTCCTTCTCATTTCCTACTATCTCTCAATTACTAT
>NW_018250929.1:25979-27611 GCF_001263595.1 Phalaenopsis equestris
CTCTCTCTCTCTCTCTCTCTCTCTCTCTTTATTTCACTAACTCTATCTCACTTTCTCACACGCTCTTTCTCCTTTACTCACCTTTTCTCCCTCCCTCCCTCCCTTCCTTCATCTCTATTATCCTTCTTCCTCTCTCCCTCTCACTGCCTTTGACTCATTAAGTCTTCCATTATTTCTTCACTCCCTCCCTCCCTCTTCCCTTCTATCTTGGATAACATCTTCACTCCCATTTCTTTCTTCTTTCATTATTCTCTTTTTTCTCTAATCTTTCTATTCCTCTCTTATCTCTCTCACTCACTCCCTCTCGCTCTTCCCCCCTCACTCACTCACCCCTCTCTTCATCTCCAACCTCGTCCCCTCTTATTAAGTCATTCTTGTTTTATCTATCTCTTCTCTTTCTTCTTGATCATCTTCTCATTATATCCATCTCTCCCACTCCCTCTCCCTCCCACCTCTCTCACGCTATGTTTCTTCATTCTTTCTATCTCTCTCCTTCCTTCCCACCCTCTCTCCATCCCTCGCGAGCACTCTCTCATGTTACTACCTTTGTTTCTAGTTCTCCCCGTTTCTCACTCACTTTACTCTCACTCACTCTGACAATCTCTCTCCCTTCTATTTCCTCTCTCATTCACACTTGTTATATCTCTTTTATCTCTCTTTTGTTTCTATGTTGCGTTCTCTTCCACCCTCTTCTGCTCTCCCTCCCTCTACCTGTTTTCCCTCCCTCCCACCCTATCTCCCTCCTTGCCTCTAACTCTTTTGCTCCTTACCCCCTCTCTCCCCCTATTTTGATCTCTCTCTCTTGCATGCTCTTCATCTCCAACTCATTCTCCATTTATTTATCTGTCTCTCTTCTCTATTTGTGTCTCACCCTCTCTTACTCTTCATCCCCTCTCTCTTTCTCTTGCTCTGCTTCCATCTCTCTCCTTCCTTCTCACTCTCTCTATCTCTTTCCATTTTTTCTTTTTCCCTCACTCTAATTCTATCCCTAATGCTTTTTACTCTCTCACTTCTCTCTCTTACTCTCTCTAACACCTTTCACTCTTCCCTCTCTCTTACTCTTGTTTCAATCCTTTCCCCCCTCTCTCTCTCTTGCCCATTCTCCCTTTATCTCCTTGTCTCTCTCTAACTCTCTTTTCTATCTATTCCTTTTCTTGCCCTCTGTTTCTTTTGCAATATATCTTCTCAGCTCTCTGCTTTGCTCACTCACTCTCTCTCACTTTATCTTTCTCCCTCTCCAGTACATTTATGCTCTCTCTCTTCCTACTCTTACCAGCTCTCTATCAGTATCCCTCCACCTCTCTCTTACTCTTTCTCCTCTCTTCCTCTTTCTCTCCCTTCCCTCATGGTCTCTCTCTTATTCTTTAACTTTCTCTCTATATCTCTCTCTTGTGTTAAATCACTTTCACATTCCCTCTCCATCTATTTCCCTAATCTCTCTAGCTCCCTCCCTCTCCCCCTCTCACTTGCTCCTCTCCCCTTTCATTTCTCTCTTTTCTTTCTCTCTCCCTTCCTCTATCTCTATCACTCATGTGACCCTTCTCTCTCCCTCTCCCCTTTCTCTCTATCCCACTCCCTCTTTTGTACCTCTCTCCTCACTCATTTTTGTTACTATCTCTTTTATCTCATTTT
>NW_018250929.1:28228-29475 GCF_001263595.1 Phalaenopsis equestris
TCTATCTCTCCCTACCTCCCTCCCCCACTCGTTCTATCCCTCACCGACAACCTTTCCCTCTCAACCTCTTATCACCCTCTTCCTAGCTCTCTCTAACTCCATATCACTAGATCTCTCTCCCTATCACTTATCCTATCTCTCTTTCTCTTTTACTTTTACTCCATTTCTTACTCTCTCCCTGTATCTCTCTCATTTAGTTTCCCTCACACTCCTTCGCTCTCTCTCATCTCTCCCACCCCTCTATCTTGCACTCTCTACCTATCTCTCTCCCTTTCAAGCCACTTATTACCTCTTTCTTCCTTACACACACTCTATCTCCCTCAATCTCATTATCTCTCTCTCCATCCCACAACCTCTCTTGCACACTCTCCCTCTCCCCAACTCTCTTTCTCCCTCTCTGATGCACCCTCTCTTCTCACTCTCTCTCTCTCTCCATACTTATCTTATTCTCTCAATCCCTCAATCTCTCCTCATCTCTCCTCTCCCTTTTTCTCCCTCACTCTATCTCTCTCCCTTCATCTCTCCACCTCCCTCACTCTATGTCTCTAACTCGCTTGAGCACTTTATCTTTCTAACTTTCTCTCCTTCTCTCTTATAATTTCCCTCTTAATTTTCTCTCTATTAGTCCTCTCTCACTTTCTCTCTCATACTCTTTCCACTCTCTTCCCCTCCCTCCCTCCCTCACTCCCTCTATTTGTATCTCACTCTCCTTCCCTCCCTCACTATTTTCTCTCTCCCTTGCTTTTTTTCACTCATTCTCTGTCTTATTATCTCTATTACTCTATCTACTTTTTGTCTCACTCCCTAATACTCTCTCACTCTCTCTCACTTGCTCTCTCACAAGCTTGCTGTCATTTCCACTCCTCTCTTCCACTCCAAACCTCAACACTCTTTTGACCCTTTCTCTCACTCTCTTCTTTTTTTCACTCTATCCTCTACTCTATATCTTCTCTCGCTCCTCTTTATCGCTTTTGTACTCTCTTCTCTTTCACTTTCTTTTTTTATTAATCTCCTTCTCTCACTCTTCTCTGTCCCACTCCTCAGCTCTATCTCCATCTCTCTCTCTACCTTCCCCGTCCTCTCTCTCCCTTTCTCTTACATCATTTTTTATTTCACTCTCTCTACTCTCAAAATCTTTCCCTCCCTTTATCTCACTCTCACTCTCCCTCTCCCTCTCCCTCTATCCTCCTCTCTCTCTCTCAGTCTAGTCTCTCTATCTCTCCCTACCTCCCTCCCCCACTCGCTCT
>NW_018250929.1:31373-34152 GCF_001263595.1 Phalaenopsis equestris
TTCTTCTCTTTCAATCTACACCCTCCTCTCATGAGCAAGAGCGAGGAGGAATGAGAGAGTGTGAGATAGAAATGGAGAGAAGATAGTCCGTGGGAAGCTAGAGCAGTAGAGATGAGTGAAAGATAAAGAGGGGAAAACAGTAGAGTGAGAGAGAGAGAGAAGGATATTGGGAGGGAGATAGGGAGAGAGAGGGAGGTGGGTAGTGGGAGTGAGTGAGAAGATAGAAAGAGAACATGGAAGGCATGGAAGTGAGAGAGAGTGGTAGAGAGAGGGAGTGCAGGATAGAGGGAGAGAAAGAGTGAGGGTCGTGAGGAGAGAGAACCATTGAAAATAGAGTAAAAGAGAAAATAAGATAGAGGGAGCAAATAGTGAGAAAGAGAGAAAGAGGGAGGGAAAATAATAAAGAAGAGTGAAAGATGAATCAAGGGAGAGATATAGGAGAGACTGAGAGAGAATGATCATAATCAAAAGATAGAGTAAGATGGAGACTATGAAGGGGAGCTAAGGAGAATGAGAGGAAGTGGGTGACAAGGAGAGAGAGGAGTGAGGTACATTGAGGAGACCTAAAGAGCAAGAACTAATGAGTAAAAGATAACAGAAGGAGATATTAAGTGAGAACGATGGTGGAAGAGTAACAGAGAACGAAGGAGAGAAAGAGAAGAGAGGAGAAGACATGAGATATGGAGGAAGAGAGAGAGATGAGAGAGAAATAAAGAGATTAGGAGAAAGGGAAGGAAAGAGAAAGTGTGAAAGAGGGAGAGAGAGAGAGGGTGCTAGGGGCAAAATAGATATGTATAGAGGGAGAGAATTAGAATAAAACTAAGAAAAAAGTGAGAGATATGGTGAAAGGGAGGGAGTGAGCGAGTAAAAGTGAAAGCAAGGGCGAGGGAGAGTGGACAAGTATAAAAGAAAGTGGGAAACTATGAGGGAGAGATGTTAGGGATTGAGAGAGTTAAAAGAGGGAAAGTGAAATAGAGACTACATTTGAGGGATAAGGAAGAGAAAGAGTGAGGTAAGAGAGAGAAGAGAGAATGACAGAAGAGAGAGTAAGAGGGAGAAAACAGAGCAAGAGAGGATAAAGAGGGATTGACTAGAGAGTGTTAGATAGAGTAAGTGAGGGAGATAATGAGATAGTGAGATAGAGGAAGGTAGCGGGAGATATTGAACTAAGAGGAATTGAGATAGGAAAAGAAAATGTGAAAGAGGGAGAGGGAGGGACAGAAAAGAGAGTGAGGGAAAATAAATTAAGAGAGAATGAGTGAGAGAGAGATAATGAAGGAGAGAAGGAGAATAAATGAGAGAGAGTGTGTGAAGAAAATGAAGAGGAAGAGAAGCATAGAGTGGATAGGAGAGAGTGTGAAAGAGGAGGAGAGAGAGTGAGAAACATAGAGATGGAGGGAGAGAAGCGAGATAGAGAAGGTGAGGGAGAGAATGAGTAAATAAGGAGAAAGAAGAAATAGAGACAGAAAAGAGAGTAAGTGAGAATTAGAGCAAGGGAACGATAATGAGAGTTATAATAGAGAGTGAGATTGAGAGAGCGAGAGAAAAATATAGAGGAAAGAGAGAGTGAGGGAAGAGGGTGCAAGAGAAATAATGGTAGAGGGAGAAAGAGCAAGAGGATCATAAGAGGGGAAGAGGTAGAGATAGCCGGAGGGATGGAGAGAGAAAGAAGTTAGCTCAAGAGAGAGAGAGAACATGCAAGGGTGTGAGATGTAAAGCAAGTAATAAATAGATGGGGGAGGTGGGAGTGTGAGCAAGAGAGGGATATATATGACATAGTGTGTGTGTGAGTGTACGAGTAGTGAAAGATAATGAGAGATTGAGGAAGAAAATAAGAGAAAGGGAAAAGGATGTATGTTGAAGAGAGTACGTGTAGTGTGTGGGAGCTATTTCAATAGAGAGAAATAGAGTGTGAGAAAAGTTTGATAGTATTGAGAGAAAAGAGAGCAAGTGTAGTTTGTGTGAGATATTTCAAGAAGAGAATGGTAGAGAAAGTACGTGTAGTAGAGAGTGTGAGCAAGAGAGAGAGAAAGAGAGGATAGAGAGAGAAAAGTTTGATAGTTTGCGTGTGTGTGAGTATGACAGAGTGTGTGTGAGAGAAGAGGGAACAAAAGAGAAGAGTGAGAGATAGAAAAGTAAGAAATAGAGAAAGCAAGAGAAGGGAGAGGGGGTGAGAGGGAAGGAGGGGAAGACAGTGAGAGAAAGAAAATAAAATAGATGGGGGAGTGGAAAAAGATGGGGAATAGTAGGGGAGCGAGAAACAAAGCAAGAAAGAGGGAGAGATAACGAGATGAGTGAAAGAGGCTTAGGTAAAATAGAAGAATGTATGTTGAAGAGAGAGAGAGAGTTTGTGCGGATATTTCAAGAATAAGATAGCTCGAGAAAGTTAAAGTGAGAGAGAGGGATAAATAATGGGAGAATAAGATAAAGGGAGAAGGAGAGAAAGAGAATAGCTAGGGAAAAAGGGATAGAGGGAGGTAGAGAGAGTGATAATGAGAGATTGAGGGAGATAAATGTGAGAGTGAGATAAGGAGAGAGAGGCCAACATATGGAAAGACAAAAAGAGAAAAAAAAGAACAAAAAAAGAGAGGTAGGTGTGATAAATAGGAAGAGAAAGAAAGGTGTGGATGGATAGAGAGAGACAAGAAAAGAGAGAGGTGAAAGGAAGAGAGGAGGAGAGAGAAAGATAGAGATAGAGAGAGAAATAATAAGTGTAAGACCAAGTGAGAGAGATTGAGATAAAGAGAAAGAGAGAGAGAAGATAATGTGAGAAAGAGAG
>NW_018250929.1:34226-36686 GCF_001263595.1 Phalaenopsis equestris
GAGAGGGATAGAATAAGAGAGAGAGACATTGAGGAGGTAGAGAGAGTGTGAGAGAGATGAACAAGGTAGAGATAGTTGGAGAGAGGGGAGGGAGAGAGTGAGATAGAGAGCAAGAGAAAACTATAGAGGGAAGAGAGAGTGAGGGAAGAGAGAGTGAGAGAGAGAATGATAGAGTGAGAAATAGATAGTGAGGGAGGAAAAGAATAAGTGTGAGTAAAAGCGCAAGAAAAGGCAGCGAACAAGGTGGGAGGGAGAGAATAAGATTGAAATAAGGAAAACAAAGTGGACAAGTGAGTGGGAGTGGGAGTAGGAGAGAGAGGGATAGAGAGTTAACAAGGAGGTGTGAGAGAAAGCTAAGAAGAAGGAGAATGCAAGTAAGAGTGAGATTTCCTTAGTATTCCAACAGAAATCTAGGTCATAGCCTAAGGAGCTTATCAAGCGGATTTCCAACCCGTTTGTGGCGTCTTCCATTGTACAGGCAGCGAACAAGGTGGGAGGGAGAGAATAAGATTGAAATAAGGAAAACAAAGTGGACAAGTGAGTGGGAGTGGGAGGAGGAGGTTTACCTCCATCCATCCATTTTACCGCAAGTTCTACATATAATTCGGTTTGTTCCAGCCTTGAGATGGTTTTATTGTTTGGCTTTTTGCATCTCATAAGAATTTCCATCAATTCTTTTCGGTTTTGGCATAGCACATCCGATTTTCTAATAAGAACATCAATCCCCACGGAGAAGATAGATGAGGAAGTGATTAAGGGAGAGTGGGTGAGAGGGAAGGAGGGTAAGAGAGTGAGAGAGAGAAAATAAAATAGTGAGGGAGGGGAGAACAATGGGGAAAAATATTTTTACTTAACCCTCTTTCTCTTACTCTATCTTCTTTCTCTCTCACTCCCTGTCACTCTCTCACTCTCTTTTGCTCTCTTCTTTAACCTCCCCTTTATCCTTCCTCTTCTCTTTCCATTCTCTTTCAATATCTCTCACTCTCTTGCTCTCACTGTGACCTCTCTCACCCTCAATCTATTGCTCACTTTGTCCTTGCTCTCTCCCTTCCTCTCTCATAGCTTTTTGTCTCCGCATTCTTTTTCTTGCTCTCTCTCTCTCCCCCTCTCTTTTCCTACATTCTCCCATCGCTATATTCCCCTCAAACACTCTCATTATTTCTCTCTTTCAATCTCTCACACCCTTTTTTATTTCTTTCTCTTTCTCTGAATTTCTTTCCTCTCTACCCAACTCTCTCTCAATCTATCATCTATTATCTTTCTCACCCTTTTCACTATTTCTCAATCTCACTCTTACTTTGTCTCTCTCTCACTCACTTCAATATATCTCTCTCCTTCCCCCTCTCTCAATATCTATCCCACTATTTCTCAGTCGCACATTTCTCTCTCCCTCTCTCACTCACTCTCCATTCTTATCTCTCCCTTACTCTACCTCTATCACAATCTCTCACTTTCTCAGACACACTATCATTAATACCCTTAAACTCACTCTTTAAATCCCCATATCTTTGTCCATTCCTCTCTCCCACTCTGTCTCTATCTCTCTCCACCTCTCTATCTCTCTCCCTCCCTCTATCTGTCTCTCTCCCCTCTTTCTTGCTATCTTATGCTCTCTCCACCTCACTCTTTATATCTCTCACTCTCTCTCCATCTCTCTCCCTCTCTTTTTCTTCTCTTTTACTCCCTCTTTCCTCCCTCTCTCAATCGCTAACCATCCTCCATGTATCTTGCCCTCTCTCTTCTCTCTCTTTCTTATCCTTCTCTCTCGCTCTCTCTCCTTTTCTCATACTCTCTCTCATTCTCTCTCACTTTTTTCTTCTCTCATACTCTCTTATCTTACACTCTTTTCTATCTCTTCATTCCTCACTCCCACCCTCAATCTTACTTTCTTTTCCTCTCCTTATAGCTCTTATACTCTCTTTCACACCCTCCATCCCTACTTTATTCCCTCTCTCCCCTGCTCTCTTCTTTCCTCGCTCTCTCTTCTCACTTTTCTCTTCCCTTACTCTCTTTATTTTTCTCTCCCTCCTTCCCTCTCTTCTCTATCTCTCTTATCTGTCGCTCACTCTTGATCTCCTATTCCCATTCTCTCTCCCACTCATTTGCTCTCCCTCTCTCTCCATTTCTTTCACTTTCCTCATCGCGCTCTCTCTTTTTCCCTCTCTCTCCTCTCTCTTACTCTCTCTCACTCCCTCTATACCTCCCTCTCTCCCTATATCTCCAATCATCCCCCTCTTTCTTCCCTCCTTCTCTCGCCCTCTCTCCCTCCCTATCTCCCTCTCACTCACTCTCTCGTTCTTCTCTCCCTCTTTTTTCCTCTCACCTCTAATCTATTTCACTCATTATATCTCTCCCTTGCTCTTTTGTCTCTCTACCATCCTCACTCTCTCCCTCTATCTTACTCTCTCTCCATCTCTTTCTATCACTCATGATTTCCCTTTACACCCTTCTTCTCTCATT
>NW_018250929.1:36915-42134 GCF_001263595.1 Phalaenopsis equestris
TATCTTTCCTCACTTTTTCTTTTCTCTTTCTCTCTTCCTCTCCCACTCCATCTCTTTCACCCTCTCTCTCATTCCCCCTCATTTATCTGCTTTCTCCCTCTCTCTCATTCTCCTGGGCCGCTATCTCTCTCTCTCCTTAAATCTCTTCTTTAATACTATATGTCCTTCATGCTTTCTCTCTCACTCGCATTTCTCTTTCACCCTTTCTCTTACTCTTGCTCTCTCACTTATCTCTTTCTCTCTTTTACACACTTATTCCCTCTTTCATCTCTATCCTTCTCTCCCTCCTTTCATTATCTTGCTCTTCCTCACTCTTTCACTCATTTTCTCTTGCTTTATCTTCCCTCATTCTAACTTCTCTCCATATTTTTCTCTCACTCTCTCTTTCTCTCTTTCAACTCCTCTTTCTCTTCAATCTCTCTCACCCCTTCTGTCTATCTATATATTTCTTACTCTCTTTGCCTCTCACTCACTTTCACTCTTTTCTCTACCTCTCTATCTCATCTCTTGCTCTCCCACTATTGGCCTCTCTTCTATTATTCTCACTCTCTTCTCTTTTTTCACTCGATTGTTCTCTTCCTCCATCCCTTGCACACGCAAACTCTCCCTCTCTCCCTCTCCTCTCTCATCTTTATCTTTTCCTCCCACTCTTCCTTCCTCTTTCTCTCCCACTCTCCCTCTCCATCTCCCTCACTCCTCATGTCTATCTCTGACTCATTTTCCTGCCCTCCTTTCTTATCACACACTATGACTCATTTTCTTGTCACTCTATCTCTCCTAACTCCCTCTTTTCACTATTTCACTCTCATTCTCTATCCCTCTCTTGCATCCTCTCTCTCTTTAAATTCCCTCCCACTATCTCTCTTTTTCTTTCTCTCTCTCTCTCTTTTGTCTGTCTCACTTATCATTCCTCACTCACCATTTCTCTCCCATTTCTCTCCCTTTATCCATCACCATCACTCTATCTATTGCTCTCCCTCCCTACCTTTCTCTTTCAATTTTCCTCTCGGTAGCACTCTCTCTTTCACTCACACCCCTCTTTACTTGCACCCCTCTTTCTCTCCATCTTTTCATTCTTTAAATCTATTTGTTTTCTCCCCTTTCCTTGCTCTCACAGTCTCTCTCTCCCCAATCCCTCTATAACACTCTCTTTCTCTCTCTATCTCTCTCTTATTATTCCTCTCACTCTATATTCTTTCTCTATATCTCACAATCTCTCTATATCTCTCCCCCATTCTAACCCTCAAAAACTCCCACCCTACGTCCCTCTTTTTCTCCCTCTCGATCTCCCTTTCTTTTTCTCCCTCTCGTCCCACCCACTATCTCTCTTTTTCTTTCTCTCTCACTCTCTTGCTCTTTATTTAATCTCTCACAAACTCTCTCTACCTCTCTCTCTCTCTCTCTTTTGTCAGTCTCTCTTCTCGTTCCTCACTCACCATTTCTCTCCCTCTGTCCATCACTCTCTCCATTGCTCTCCCTCCCTACCTTTCTCGTTCAACTTCCCTCTCTATAGCAGTCTCTCATTATTTCTCACTTTCACTCACACTTCTCTCTCGCTTCATCCCTCTCTCCCACCTTTCACTTGCTCCCTTCCTTTCTCTCTCCGTCTTTCCCTCTTTTACACTCTCTCTTGCTTCATCTCTCTAGCTCTCCCTTGTCTTACTCTCTCTCTCTCTCTTTCCTCTCACTTTGCTCACTCTCTCTTTATCTATCCCTCATACATGCTCTCTCACTCTCCCTCCCTTTCTCTCTCTCAATCCCTCTCTTTTCTCTCCCTCAATGTTTCTCACTTTCTCTCATACTTCTCTCTCTCCTCCCCTCCCTCTTTCACTCCATACGTCCCTCATTCCCTCTCTATCTCTCTCTTCATATCTCTTACTCTCTTTACCATACTTTTTTTCTCACTCCACTCTCCCCCTCTCTTTGTTCCTCTCTCTCACTTCCTTTCTTGTTCTTTCTCACTATTTCAATCCCTATGTCTCTCCCTTCCTCCCCCTTGCTCTTAATCTCACTCTCCCTCCCTCTTAATCTCATACTTTCTCTCTCTCTCTCTTTCTCTCAAGATCTCTCTCACTCCGCAACTCTCTTTCACTTTCCATTGATCTTGCTTACTCCCTCTTTCTTTCTATCTCAGAATCTCCATAATGTGGCTCAACTTATTTCTCCCTCCCTCCCTCTCTTTTCTTTATCTCACTTTGCTTCTTCGTCACCCTCCATTATTCCATCTCGTCGAGCTTTTTTCACAGCCTTTAGCTCCCTTTCTGGTTCTCCACCTCACTCTCTCTCCATCTTACTATTCACTCTCTTTCTTTCACTATCCTTTACTCTCCTTTATCATACACTATCTTTCTTGCTATCTTCTCTCTGTCTCTACATCTCCTGCTCTTTCTCTCTCACTACCTCTATCCTTATCTTTCTCTCCCTCTCCTTCCCTCTCTTTTGTTTTCTCTCCCCTGCTTTCATGTCTCCATTTATGTTTCTCCGCATCTCTCTTTGACTCACTCCCTTACTCTCCCTTTCACTCATTTTGATCTATACTTTTTTTATTTGCCCATCCTTCCTCCGTCTCTCTATCTCTCATTTCTCTGTTTCTCTTGGTTTCTTTCCTTATATATCCTTCTCTTTCTCTCTCTCCTTCCCTTTCTTCCCCTTCCCCTCTCTTTTCTCTCTCTTTATTTCTTTCTCACTCTCTCATGCTTTATCTCTCTTGTTCTCTATGTGACTATCTAACCCTCCCTCTCTATTCCTCTCTCTCCATCTATCAATCTCTGTCCCACGATCTCTCTCATAGTTCTCTATACCTCTTTCTTGCTCTCTTCATCTATCTTGCTCTCTCTATCTCTCAGCCTTCCTCTTAATTCTTTCTCTATCTCTCTCTTGTACCCACTGCCATTCTCTCTCTATCCCGATCTTTCTTTCTCTTCCCTCACTTTATTTCCTCTCTATATTTCACTCGTTGTTTCTATCCCTTTATAGCTCCCTATCTCTTCAAATTCACTTTCACTCTTACTCCCGCACTCTCCTACGCTCTCTTTTTCACTTTATTTTAAATTTCCCTATCTCTCGTTTTCCCGTACTCTCTTGGGTTGCTCTCTCCTATTTCTCTTGCTCCTTTCACTCTTTCAATCCATCTATCTAGCACACTCTCTCTCTTCACATTCTCTCTCATCGTACCGTCTCTCTATTCCCTCTTCCCACACTCTCACTTCTCTCTCATTTTCTCTCTCCATCTCTAAATTCCTTTCTCTTTCTCTTCAATTTCACTCACACATACTCCCTCTCTTTTTCTCTATTCTCATTCCTACTCTCTTTCATAATGCTTTCCTCTCACTCTCTCTTCCCCCACTATATCTCACTCACTTTTTCTCCATTTCTCTTTATATCTCCCACGCACTCTCTCTCAATCTCTCTCTTTTTCCCTTCATCTCTCCCCCTGCATCTCTATTTCCCCATCTCGCTCTATCTCTCTCTCACTCATTCTCCTCCTTCCCCCCTCTATCTCTCTCTCACTCACTCTGTATTGTACCCTCTTCCCTCACTCTCTCTTCTTTATCTATTTAACTCTCCCTTTCTCGCACACTCTCACTACCTCTATCTCTTCAACCTCTCTCACACCTCCTTCTATCTCTCTCCTTCTCAATCTCTCTCTTTTGGCTCTATCTCTCTCTGTTCTATGTTGCTTTCTTGCTCTCTGGCGCTTTCTATCTCTCTTGCTCTTTACTTACTCTCTGGCTTCTATTATTCCACACACACATTCTCACTCTCTCTCTCTTCTATGGCCCCCACTTCTTTCTCTACCTTTCTCCTATCCATCTTCCTCTCTCTATTTATCCATCTCATTCTCTTCTTTTTCCTCCAATTCTCCCTCTCACTCACTCTCTCACACTCTACATCCCCTCGTACTCTTTCAATTAATCTTCCCTCACTCACTCTTCTCTGTCTATGTTTTTCTTCCACACACACACACATTCTCTCTCCCTTTCATTCCCTCTCTCACTAAAATGTGTCTCTCTTTTTTAATCACTTTCACTCCCACCCTCTCCCTTTCTGTCACTTACTCTCTCTTCAGTTTCTCTCATCACTCGCTCATTCTATACCTTTATCCCTTTCTCTCATGTGTTCTCTCGCACTACATCTCACTTCCTCCCCCCTCCCTCACTCTTTCTTCTTTCTATTTCTCTATCACTCTCTCTCATCTCTTCATTATTAGTCTCACACTAACGCCCTCCCTCCATCACTCTCACTTTCTCAATCTTGCTTTCTCTATAAATTTCTTTTTCTTACTCTCTTTCTCTCTCTTTCTTTCTTAATCTTTCTATCTCTACTCATTTTATTGCTCTCCCTCCATCTCTTTCTTATTCTCTGAATCAGTTTTGCCTTATCTTCCCTCACTCTCCATTCTCTCTCTATTTTTCTCTTACACTATCTCTCCCACTCTAGCTCCCTTTCTCTCCCTCTTAAATCATTCACAACCACTCCTTCTATGTCTCTTTTCACCCATTCCCTCTCTCAATTTCTATCTAACTCTATGTTCTATACTTAATTCTCCCAATATTGCTCTCTTCTCTCTCTCAAGATATCCCCTCTCTCATAGTCACTCTCTTCTCTCATCTATCTCTAATTCTTTCTCACTTTCTTTCACGCATCTCACACTGCTTTTTCCTCCTCCCATCCCTCTCTCTCTCCTTATCTTTCACACATTTACAGTCTTTCTCACTCTCTCTTTCCTCCTCTTCTCTTTCTATTTCTTTCACGCTCTCTCTATATCCCTTTAATTTCACTCTCACTCTCACTCCATTTCTTCTTTCTCTCTATTTTTTCCTCAATCTCTTTTCTCTTTATTTTTCTCTTAGTCTCTCTCTCCCTTACTAGCTATATTTTTTTCTTTAATTACATTCTGGATCATCCTCCCTTCACCTCCCACTTCTGTCAATCTCAAACCTCTAACGACTAACAATCTCTCAATCTCTTTAACCCATATTCTCATTCTCTTTTGCTCTATTTTTACTTGTTCTCCATTTCCTTCGCACTATTTCTCTCCCCTTCTCGTCCTCTTCTGCTCCCTCTATTTTTTTTCTCCCTCCATCACTCTCTAATACTATCTCTCATTATCGTTATTTCTCATTTGCTCTCTTCACTCTCTCACTCTCATATATTTTTCTCCCTTTCTCTCACTTTCTCTCTCCCTCTCTTTTCTCTATCGCGCACTTCCTTCCGCT
>NW_018250929.1:42162-45145 GCF_001263595.1 Phalaenopsis equestris
TTTCTCACTCATTCTCTTCTTCTCCTTCACTCTTGATCTCTCTTCCCTTACACTCTCTTCTCTCTATATTTCTCTCTCTCCCTCCCTCTATTACTCCTCTCTATTGAATTTTACTCTCATTCTTACCCTCTCCCTCACTCTCTCTCCTTCTCACTCACTATTCTCCCTCTCTCGCACTCTCTATCATCACACCTCTCCTCTCTATTTCTCTCTCTCCACCACTCCATCTTATCCCCTTTCTCCCAATACTTCTCTTCTTCTCTTACCTTCATTTCCTCAAGCTCATTCTCTCCTACTCTTCCTTCACTCTCTCTTTTCTCACTATTTCTCTCTCTCAATTTCTCTTGCTCATTCTTTACTTGTTTTCCAATACCTTCTCACTATTTTTCTCTCTCCATCTCTTCCTCTTCTGTTCCCTCTATTTTTCCTTTCTCCCTCCCTCCCTCTCTCTAATAGTATATCTCATTCTCACTATTTCTCATTTGTTCTCCTCTCTCTCACTCTCATATATTTCTCTCCCTTTATCTCACTTTCTCTCTCCCTTTCTTTTCTTTATCCTACACTTCCTTCCTCTCTTATTCGCCCTCTCACTCTCTCGCTGTCTCTTGTTTCTCACTCATTCTCTTCTTCTCTCTTCTCCCTCACTAATTCTCTTCTTCTCCCTCACTCTTGATCTCTTTTCCGTTACACTCTCTTCTGTATTTCTCTCTCTCTCTCTCTATTGCTCCTATCTATTGAATTTTACTCTCATTCTTACCCTCTCCCTCACTCTCTTTTTCTCACTCACTTTTTTCCCTCTCTCGCTCTCTCCTTCTCTCTCTCCCTCACTCTTTTCCTCTCCCTCTCTCGCTCTCCATCTCATCCCCTTTCTCCCAGTATTTCTCTTCTATTCCTACTTTCTTCATCAAGCTAATTGGGGAGAAATAGATAGAAAGAGAGAAGACTTTGTGAGAGAGGGAAAAAGGGAGAGAGAGAGGAAGTAGAGAGAAGACTTTGTGTGAGAGAGAGAGAGATAAGAGGGGAGAAAGAGATAGAAAGCGAGAATATGAAATAAGATGTTAATATGAGTTAGAGAGAGGATGAGAAACTAAAAGAAATGGAGAGAGAGATCGAGAGAAGAGAAAATTTGAGAAAGAGAGGGAGGAGAGAGAAAGAAAAGGAGCGGGAGAAGAGATAAAGAGATAGATGAGAGGAGGGTGTAGAGAAAAAGAGAAGAGTGAGAGAGAAAAAGAGTTGGTTAAGAGAGAGATAAAGATGAGAGAGAAGAGAGAGTAAAATAGACTAAACAAATGAGAAAGACAAAAAAAATGAAGAGAGAGAGAGATAAAGATAGAGAGAACGAGATAGGCGGAGAGCAAGCTAGAGCTTATGAGAAAGAGAGAAAATAAGAAATGGAAGAGTAAGGCAGAGAGAGAGGATAAATGGTAGAGAGTGGAGGGTAAAGAGAGGAGGGGAGAGAGGATGACACGACACAGAGAGGGAGGGTGACAAATGAGAGAGCTAAGAGAAGAGAGAGCAAGAGTAAGACATAAAGTAAGAGTGAATGAAAGGGTAAGAGTGCAAGAGTGAGGTGGGTGAAAGGAGAGAGAACGGGGAGCAGAGAAAGTTGGTGAGACAGGAAGAGAAAGTAAGAGAGAGAATGAAATGAAAAGGGAGAGAGTGAGGGAGAGTGATAGTGTGATAAAGAGAGAGAGAATAGAGAGCAAGTGAGAGAAAGGGAGTAAGAGAGACTAAGGGATGAAAGAGAGATAGAGGAAGAGAGAATGAGAGAGAGAGAGAGGAAGTGCAAGGATAAAGAGAGAGAGGGATATTGAAAGAGGAATCACGAGAGATGGGGAGGGGAGAGAGAGAGAGAGGATGAATAAAGTGAGGAAGGGAGATATACAAAATGAGAGATAGTGGTAAGTGAGAGTGAGGGAGAGAGAAAGCAAGAGGGAGGGCAGAAGAAAAAGGGATAGAGATGAAGAATAGAAAGAAAACAGGGTAGCAAGATCAAAGAGATGAATAGTAGAGTGGGAGAGAGGGAGCGATTGAGCATAAGAGCTAGAGAGTGTGATAGAGAGAAAGTAAAAAATGCTAGAAAAATAGGAGAAGTGAGAGAGAGAGAGGGAGGGAAAAGAGTGATGAGAGAGAGAGAGGAGAGAGAGAGGGAGGGAAAAGAGTGAGAGTGAGGGATGAAGGGTGGGAAGAAGGGAGAGAGAGACCATGAGGAAGATAGAGCAAGAGAGATAGAAGGGGTGGTTATAGAGAGAGTAAGAGTGTCAGAGATAGAGTGAGAGAGCGAGAGGAGGAGATGGAGGGAGTGAGAGTGAGAGTGAGAGATATAAAGAGAAGATAAAGCGAGAAAGGAGAAATGTTACATAAAAGGAAGAGAGAGTGGAGTGAAAAGAGACAAATGTAACGAGAGAGGAAGGAGGCTAGATAGAAAGGGAGTGTTGTGCAAGGAAGGATAGAGGATGGAGGGGGAGAGAGAATGAGAGAGATAGGAGAGAGTGTGAGTGTGGAAGAGAGGAAGATGTGAGATGAGAGAAAATGAGGGACGAAGAAAGGGAGGGAGAAGAGAGGGAGAAATGGAGTGAAAGAGAGTGCGGAAAGAGGGAAGGGAGAGAATAGACAATGATAGAGTTTGAGAGATATGTAGAGAAATAAGATAGCAAGCAAGGGAGAGAGAGAATCAAACAGAGGGACAGAGCAGAGGGAGGGCAGGAGAGGGAGAAAGAGAGTGAAAGGTAGGGCATGAAGCTGGGAAGAAAGGACAATAGAGAGAAAGATAGTTAGAGAGATAAGGAGGGAGAAGAAGAGAGAGCTAGAAAGAGAAAACAAGGGAGAGAGAAATAAAAAGAGAGAAATGGAGAGTGAGAGAGGGAGCGCCAAAAAATGGTTGGGAAATAGATGATAAAGAGAGAGGAGAGAGTGGGTGAGAGCACACCTCAGAGAGAGGAAAAATGTGAACAAGTGAAAGAGTGAGTAGATATGAGAGAGA
>NW_018250929.1:45944-47246 GCF_001263595.1 Phalaenopsis equestris
AGAATGGGTGAGAAAAAGGGCAGGGGAAAGAGGAAATAGTGAGGGAGGGAAGGAGAGTGAGATACAAATAGCGAGAATGAGGGAGGGAGAGAGGGAGGGGAAGAGAGTTGAAAGAGTATGAGCGAGCGAGTGAGAGAGGACTAATAGAGAGAAAATTAAGAGGGATATTATTAGAGAGAATGAGAGAAAGTTAGAAAGATAAAGTGCTCAAGTGAGTTAGAGACAATGACGGAGGTGGAGAGATGAAGGGAGAGAGATAGAGTGAAGGAGAAAAAGGGAGAGGAGAGATGCGGAGAGATTGAGGGATAGAAATAATAAGATAAGTATGGAGAGAGAGAAGAGAGGGTGCGTCAGAGAGAGAGAAAGAGAGTTTGTTGGATGGATAGAGAGATATGCAAGAGAGATTGTGCGATGGATAGCGAGATAATGAGATTGTGGGAGAGAGTGTGTGTGAGTGAGGGAGAAAGAGGTAAAGAGTGGCTTGAAAGGGAGAGAAATAGTTAGAGAGTGAGAGATAGAGGGGGTGGGAGAGATGAGAGAGAGCGAGGGAGGGTGAGGGAGAGTAAATGAGAGAGATGAGATAGAGAGAGAGAGTAAGAAATGGAGTAAAAGCAAAAGAGAAAGAGAAAGGATAGGAGATAGGGAGAGAGACAGGTAAAGAGTGGCTTGACAGGGAGAGATAATGAGATTGAGGTAGAGAGAGTGTGTGTGAGTGAGGGAGAAAGAGGTAAAGAGTGGCTTGAAAGGGAGAGAGATAGGTAGAGAGTGCGAGATAGAGCGGGTGGGAGAGATGAGAGAGCAAGGGAGGGTGAGGGAGAGTAAATGAGAGAGATAGAGAGAGAGATAGAGAAGAAATGGATTAAAAGTGAAAGAGAAAGAGAGAAATTGGGAGGCTAAGAGATGTTGAGAGAGAAAAAGAGAGAGACATATAGATGAGAGATAAACGAAGGGATCGAGAGCAAGAAAGGGTAAGAGAGATAGAGATTGATGGGAGTGCAAGAGAAATGAGTGAAGATAGCGACAAACGAGAGTGTGCGATAGTGGGAGAGAGAGAAGAAAAGTTAAAGATAAAGTGACAAAAGGGAGACAAAAAGTGAGGGGTGAAAGACGGAAAGAAGGGGAAAGAGATTGAGTGAGAGAGAGAAATGGAGGAAGAGAGAATGGAAGGGAGGGAGAGAACAAGAGGGAAAGATAATAAAGTGGGTAGAAGTGGGGGAGGGATAGGGATAGGGAGTGGGGAGAAGAGAGAGTGAGTGGGAGAGAGAATAAAGAGAGAAGAGACAAAAGGGAAGAGAGAGAAGA
>NW_018250929.1:50026-52977 GCF_001263595.1 Phalaenopsis equestris
CCCTTTCTCGCTTCTCACTCTCTCACTTTCTATGACATTCTTCTCCATCTTTGTAATTATCTCTCTCCCACTCTAACCATCAGTTCCCCATCTCTCTCCCACTTCTCTCTATCTTCCGCTTTCCCTTTCCCACTCTCTCCCTCTCTCATTATATCTCTCTATCTCTAGCTTTTTCTCTCAATTTCCCTCATGGACTCCATCCTCTTTTAGGTCTCCCTCTTTTAGGTCTCCATCCTCTTTTAGGTCTCCTCCGATGTAGAGAGAGTGTGTGAGAGGGCAATGAGAAAGAAAGATATACAGAGAGATATCCCTTGCTGCCTATCTCATGCTTTCTCTCTTATAATCTCTTTTTTCTTTTATTCTCCCTCTCCTCTCTCCCTCTCTAACACACACACTCTCTCCCAAACTATTAACCTCTCTCTCTCCCCATCTTTTCTAAAAAGAGATAGAGATAAAGTGATAGCATGAGTGGGAGAAACATGGGAGTGAGGAGTCTCCCTCTCTAACACACACACACTCTCTCCCAAACTATTAACCTATCTCTCTCCCCTTCTTTTCTAAAAAGGGTTAGAGACAAAGTTATAGCATGAGTGGGAGAAACATTGGAGTGAGGAGCGATAAAGTGACAGAAAGAGTGAAAGAAATTAGAAGAGAGAGAAGGGTTGATAGCTTGAGGGAGAGAGAGAAATATAAGAGATAAGAGAAAGTAAGATCAATCGAGAGAATAGTGAGAGAGATTGACTGAGGGAGAAGAAGAGAAAAAGTCTTAGGGTCAATGATTTTGAGAGAGAAGGTCAATTGAGGGAGAGAAGAGAGAGTGTGAGCTAAAAAGTTAGGTGAGAAGGAAAGAGAGATAAAGAGAGAGAGTGAGGGAGAGAGAATACAGAGGGAGAGATCGGTTAGTGTGATAGAGAGAGAAGAAATATACAAGTGGAAAGAGAGTGGTATCAAAATTCTCTCTATTTCTCTCCCGCTTCCTAAATCTTGCACCATCTCTCTTTTCAGTTTCCCTACCTCTGTCTCACTCTCTCTTTCATAGTCCCTTTACCTTTTTCCTACTAACTCCTTCTCTCTCTTCCTCTCTCTTCCTCCCTCCCTCCCGCTCTTCTCTATCTTTATCTCTATTCCTCTCCCTCTATCTCTCTTATTGGCTCATTTTTTCCTTTCCCACCCTCTTTCTAATCTCTCAATGGCTCCACCTTTCTTTAGTCATCTATAAACTTATCTCTATCCCAATCTCTCTCTATGTAGAGATGTTAGCTTCTTCTTTCTTTCCCTCCATACATTTTTCCTCTCGCAATCTCTCTGTCTCTTGCTAGAAGAAGGAAGAGAAAAAAAGAAAGGAGAAACATAGAGTGCTAGAGAGAGATTGAGATAGGTAAGAGAAAGAAAGGGAGAGATATTTGATATAAGGGTGAGAGGGAGTTAGCGAGCCAAAGAGAAGAGAGAAAAGGGAGTGAGAGAAAGAGAGATAGAGAGGGAGAGTGAAAATGAGAGTAAGAGACGGAGAATGTGGGAGAGATAGACAAAGAAAGAGGGAGGTAGAAGAGGAAAAAGAAAGGCGGAAAGTCGGAGGGTGGGATGCAACAAGAGTGAGAGAATGAGATAAGAGGAATAATGATAAAGAATGAGAGAGAGATAAAGATAGAGATAGAGAGGTTAGGGAGAGAAAGAGAGAAGAGAAGAATAAGATGGAGAGCATGACATGACAAAGGGTGAGAGAGAGTGAGAGAGATCAAAAGAGGGTGAGGAGAAAAAAAGAGGGAAGAGGAGTGAGAGAACTAGAAATGAAGCTAAATAAAATGAAAGGAGAGGGAGAGAGTGCGTGAGTGATGGAGAGATGGAGAGTGGTAGGGAAGGAGAGATCTCCTTCTCTTTATTTTACCCTCTTCACTGACTTTTACACTCTTTTTCTCTCCCTCCTCTCTCATATCCTATCTCTCTCTACAGCTCTCTTTCTTGTTAGAGAGATGGAGAGAGAGAGACTAGAATAGAGAATGATAGAGAAGAGAGGGAAAGATAGAGTGAGGTAGAGAGTAGTGGAAGAGAGAGAGTGGGAGAGACTTTGATGGTATGCAACAAAGAGAGATTGAGAGAGGGAGATAAATAGAGGGAGGGAAAAGAGAGTTGGAGAAAGAGAGGGAAGGAGATAGAAGACTGAGATAAAGAGAGGAGACATAGAGAATAGTGAGGGCAAAAGAGAGGTAGAGAATGATGAGAGGAAGTGAGATAATGAGAAATATATCAAGAGAGGAGATAGTGAAGAAAAGACCAAGGTAGAAGTAAGAGAGTTAGAGAGTGTGATATAGCTCTCTCCATTCTCTTCTATGATGCTCCCACCCTGCCTCTCTTTCTATATCACTCTCACTCCCTCTTTGTCTATCTCTCCTTTCTCACTCTCTTTCTGCCTCTATCTTTCCCTTCCTCTCACTATCTCTTCCTTTGCCCACACTCTCTATCTCTATCCTGCTTTGTCTTCTTTCTTTCCATCATGTCTCTCTTCTTATCTCTTTTCTGTCTTTTTAGAGAGTATCTTTGCTCATTCTCTCTATCACTCACTCTCTCTCGTGATCCCTTCCTATCTCTATCACTCCCACCCATTTTCTCCCACCCTCCCTCTCCTCTCATTCTCTCTTTTTCTCTTTCTTGCTCTTCTCTCTCTCTCTCTCTCACTCTCATTAGATGTGTGAGAGAGTTGAATGAATAGAGCCTCTCTTATTTCCCTCACTCTTCCTCCCTCTCTTGCTCACTCGTTCTTTCATGTTCTATCTCTCTATTACTCTCTTTACCTCTCTATATTTCCCTCTCTCTCTCTCTCTTACCCCATTCTCCACCTCTCTTCCACTCTTTATTCTCATTCTTTTTCTTCTCTTTCTCTCACTCTTCTCTCTATCTCTCTCTTTTTCTCACTCTCACTCTCCCTCTCCCTCTCACTTGCCATCTCTCTCTAT
>NW_018250930.1:0-563 GCF_001263595.1 Phalaenopsis equestris
AGGATTTGTTAATCATGGATTGATCAATCCAACTGCTACAATTGACAAGATCATTTTGCAAATCAATGGGAAGTTCTGTGTTACACTACCACTGCGGTTGTTATGTTTGTAGTGAAGGAGTTCTATGCAAATCTACATGGAATTGCCCAAGGAGTTATCTTCATAAGAGGTAAGGCTGTACCATTTACTCCTGTGAGGATTGATGAATTGTATATCATAGAAAATGTTCCAATCTGTCATTATACAAATTTCATTCCTACACAAGATTTGATGCAAGATGTTTATAATTTTCTGACGAATCAAAGTGATATGTGGGAAGTACGAGATGAAGGATATATTAGTTTTCCTGCTTCATCACTTAATCCAATTTCGAAGCAGTGGCATTTCTTTATTTGTCCAAAATTGCTCCATACTATGAAGATTAGTAGAGTCACCAAGGAAAGTCCTATTTTAAACTACTGTATTCAAATGGAAACTGTATTCAAATGGAAAAACCTGTATTCAAATGGAAAAACCTATTGATGCAGAATCAATCATATTTAAATATGTTATGAGTATCATTA
>NW_018250931.1:0-1336 GCF_001263595.1 Phalaenopsis equestris
TGAGGTCAACAATCATTTACATTGTCATTCATACAATCTCATGTGATGTTTACCATTAGTTGGCCGAGATAATATCATCTCGGATCTTACATGTTCTCACAACAAATATGAACATCTTAATTAGATAAATCAAGAAGTAAACGAAGTAGAATGTTTAAAATCATCACACTTATTCCAACATTAAAGATTAATACTTCACACAACTTTCATTTAATACTTAATCACTTATCATTTTAAGGCAAAAGATAAAGAAAACTACTCAGAATTAATGGAAAAAACACAACCACACTTAAGTTCGAAATTAGAAATCATGCAAACAAACAATAAGTCTAAATTAAAACCAAATGTAGTCACAAAGATAAAAACTTATCTCAAATCCTCTCCACCAAACTCTTAAAGTTCCTTTGAATCTCTTCTCTTCCTTTCTCTTATAATACTCTCTACTCACACACTACAACTCCTCTCTTCTTCTTCTTCTCTCTAAAAGTATCCTAATTAATCTAAGAGAGAGAGGTGTCAGCGGTGTCTAAAGGGGGGCGGCGGCTTCTCTTCAAATCAATCTAAGTCCTTTTATATTTTTTTAGAAGGTGTCTTGGTGTCTCTTCAAAATGTGTCCACATTCAATGAATCTTCCAAGAGTTTCCTCCTTTCAAAAGCCAATTGAATGTATTTTCGTGTCCATTAACTATTTCCCACGTTTTCACCTAGGGTTGCTTCAAACACCTCTTCAAAAATTTATCCAAATTCATTGAATAATCAAGTAACTACTTCTTGCATTTAAGTGCAAGGTAATTAGCGCTTAGACATGACCTTCTCAGTTTTAAGTGCCAGTTTTCGGCGCTTAGGTGCCACAGTTCTTTTGCACACCTTCTTTATGTTTGACCAAATTTGATTCTTTTTCATTCCTTTCACCATTTTTCATCCATTTGATTGTAACTGAAAGAAAAATACATAAATATCTTTCATTAAAGTGCAATATCTCAAAAATAGATATAAAAATGTGTACATAAAGACTATATATTTTAGGTGTATTAGCGGTCAAACCCAAAATGAAAAGCCTAGACTAACCTAGGGCTAACTAAAAAAGAAAATGCATAAGGGTTGTGAGGTTCTCACCATCAGGATGGTTGTGGACATTTGTCTTCAAGTAGGAGGAAGCTCTCTTATCTATAGGAGAGAAGCCCAGGTACTCGACGGTGCTCAATGGTGCTCCAATGATCCTTCGGCAATCCTTCCCCAAGTTAGGATGAAGCTCTCCTCACAAGGAACTCCGCACATGGTGTTGGAGGATGAAGGAGATGAGGAAGGAAAAGTTGAAGGGGGGGGGGGGGGGGGG
>NW_018250931.1:1367-5558 GCF_001263595.1 Phalaenopsis equestris
GATGGGGGGTGAATGAGTGAAGGTGGGTGTGGGTGGGGGGGGGGGGGTAAGAAGAATGAGGGAGACCGACTCACTTAGCTTTCCAAGCTCTCCCAACAGCTTTCCACGGTAGCTTCCCCCAAGAACCTCCCGAGAACTCCTTCGATCTCCCAAAAAATGGTCATGCTACCCCTCTCCTTTGCTCACCCCGAAGAAGAAAATGCAGTGGAGACCGCTCGAGGGAAAGGTTCAGGCTAGAGTGAGATAGCCAAAGCTAGAGAGAAAATTTAGAGAGAACGAGAGAGAGGAAGTGAGGTTTTCCCCTAGTTTAAGCCAGTACGTCCCTCCAATTCACTGAAAAGCCTTAGATAAAACCCCTATAATTCTTCTAAAGTAGGGTTAAAATGGTTACTTTATATCATCTTTTCCTATCCCAAGGCTCATTATCACTACCCTACCATTTCAGCTGCCTCAGAAGTCAAAACGGGCGTCGAAATGACTATTTTCTGTGACCTGGGAAGTGACCGATGCTTAGTTCTTATTGCATATGCACCAACTTGTCAGGGTCCTAGCACCTAAGCACTAGGTCTAGCAACGAGGCACTAGATCTGGCACCTGGGTGCCACCCAAGCGGCGCCTAACTTTTTGGCTCTCGGGAAAGAGCTATTTTTGTTGTTTTAGGGCACCTAGGCACCCAGGATTAGAGGCATGCAGTATAGCGTCCAAGCACGAGAAACTAGTGACAAACTTCTAGAGGTTTGTTTTATATTTTCGGGAAGGCATTTTTGGTGCTTAAGCGCCTGGGGCCGGCGCCTGAGCATGGTCTAGCCCTGAAACCCATATTTTTTGTGAGAGTGTCAAATGGAGGATTTTCTTGATCTGTAAGCTGCAATAGACTCCATATGAGTGAAATGTGATCTTATAACTTTATAATTGAGCATTTTATCAACCTTTCATTGAAAAAATTGGTTGCAACAGTCGTCCTAAGCCATGGCACGGGTAGGGTGTCTCGAACCCTAATTTTCTCGTAACGTGTGAAGGAGGACTCCTTAAATTCCTTTGGTCACAAGAGGCTCCAAAAGAACATGCAGTGACTTTTAAACACTAGCATAAGTATCAAATATCTCTTGTGTCTTCAAATGATCTCCTTTGATGATAGGTTCTCCTAGGTAAGTCTAAATCACCGCTAACTCTAGCTCCTTGCTCCAAACAAGTGATAGAGAGTCCCAGGTGGGTATCTTGAGCTACTGAAAGCTACAAATGAGCCGTATAACATCTTGAATCATGCAAATGGACACACTACACTCGTGAAAACAAAAAATGACACCAATAATGGTGATTTGTCCTCTGCCCCTATGGTCTAAATGTGTTTTAACGTATTGGTATTTCCCATCAGGATGATTCCATTATTTCACAGGTTTCTTATGTTGATAAATTTGTTACCCACGTAGGGACCGTGAGAGATTCATCGTCTGTCTCATGGCCTAGTTAGAGCTTTGAAAGCATCAGAGCACCCTCCTGCGAGAAAACCATCCTTTGATAGTCTCATGCTAGTCGTCACAACTAATGTAAGCAAAACTCCTTTTGATTTAAAATATTATTGGGCAACCCATATGAAATTAACTAAGTGGGATAAGTCTCTTGGAAGCACTCTAGACCCTAGAATAGGCAAACACACATGAATCTCTGATTTAGGGTAGTCTATGTAGATACTCTTTCGAGAATATTGGTCCAAGGTGCTTTCATTCAATCTTGTTTGGGCGGATATACTTGTTCTATCCTTGTGAGGTTTATTTTATCTTTCATCTTTATTGTATGTCAATCTTTTATGGTTTTTCTATTCTCCTGATCATTCATATGATCTAGAAGAGAGATTTATTCGTACAATAAACAAACTGACAAGTCCTTTAAAAATAAAAAGAGAAAAAAGGATGAAAACATAAGTGATCAAATTTCTTATACCACTATCATGGTTACGGCTTCAACCGATGTAAAGACTTATCTAGTCTGCAACAAATAAAGTCTTTTGAGGCTCCATATCTAAGTGGTTGGAAAATAAAAATCTTCTATTATAATTTCCCATGTAGTAATGTAATATTCACATTAAGATGCTCCAAAACCATACCATATTGTACAAGTTGAGTTAAGAGAAGATGGATCGATGTATACTTTACCACCGTGGAGAGAACCTTGTCATAATCAATCCCTTCTAATTTCACAAAGTCATTTTCCAAACCTCAACTCAACGTGAACCTTTCTTCTTTGCATACACCCTATTTACATTTATTGTTTTTCTTTCCTTAATGAAGCTTCACCAACCTTCAAGAAACATTCTTATGAAAAATCTTCTTTTCTTTATCATTTTTCTCTCTCCAAACAACATCATTTCGGTTCTCCACTGCTTCCTTGTAGTGATAAAAAATTTTAAACTTCGTGATTGAAAATGCAAATGCAATGTGATTCCTTAACTAAGTTGATTTAAGAATATTTAAATGTCTGATCATGCTCTTAACAATGTAATCTTCAGCAAAGACCTCATCATGAATATTTTCTTAAACCTCCTTCTGAATAATGTCAAATAGTACCTTTTAGTTAAATAGAGTTGCAACAAACTCCAATTTATACTCCATATATGTGGTCTCAATAATACTCTTCACATGCTTTGAGTCCCTAAGCTTGAACATGCATGCTTCGTCAAGTGTAAAAACATGCTAATAGTAAGCTTCTTTTCTGCCTGATCATAAAGTTTGAAGCCTTTAACTACATGCTTAAAGCCAATGAAGATCATTTTGTTTTTGCTCGTAGTTTTAATTTATCATTCTACATATGGTAGTAATTTATGCCTTCAAACACCCTCATGTGCTCATAATCTCTATTAGGATGCCTCAACCACATCTCCTTTGAGGTTTTTTTTCCATTAGATGGATAAGGTGGACAATTCATCATGCGATAAGCATATTCTATGACCTCAACTCAGTATAATCTATTCAACTTAACATTACACTAAACTTTTTCCACAAAAATCTAATTCATTCTCTTTGTCAAACTAATTTGCAACATTGTCTCGTGCACACTAAAGTAGTGTTTTATCCATGCTCTTTATTACCCTTACAAGAACACATCTAATGTATATTTGACACTATCATTGAATCTGATAGACCAATTTTTTTATGCGACTGAGTCCCAATTCACTTCTTTCAAGTCATGAAAATCTCCAATACCTCACGACCCCACTCTATCCTTTATGGTGTACAATCAAATATAGTTGGAGTAATCATAATAAAAGAAACAAATTATCTTCATCTTTTGAATGATGTCATTGTCGTTGAGTCACAAACATCTACGTGAATATGATCTAAAATACCCTTTGTACTATGAATGAAAATATCAATTGATACATGTCTTTTTTTCAAGCACACAATGTTCACGTAAATTAAGATTGCAAGTGCTTGCTCCTTTAATCAATCCTTGCTTCACTAAATCAAGAAGTGAAGCCTCTTCAGTATGAGCTAGCCGCATATGCCACAATAAATGGTTCAAAAGAATTATCATCAACAACGGTTCTAGTTAGTATACTATTTTGGTGATAGTAAAGGTTATAATTATGAGCTTATTTCATAAAAATCAGTGCTCTATCATATATATTCAAAACTACTATCATAATAACTACCATATAACCCTTATCTTCTAAGGCTCCAACTAAGAATAAATTCTTTCTGATATCTAAAACTTGTATAATATTAATCAGTTCCCTCACAGTACTGTTGACCTCATTTTTGGTTGAGGTCTAGAAAACTTCTTTAGTAGCCTAGGTCTAGTCATAGGACTTTCCTATTGACTAGTCTTAGAAAATTAGAAGAGGTACCCCACCATTAGAAATTCAAAACTCTTCTTTTTTTACTCAGCTTGAAATTCCACATATTGATCTTAACCTCTAGCATTTAGTAGGTAAGATCATTATAAGAGAATTCAAGAAGAGTCCCCATAGGATTACTTGGCTTTAGGGTCGACCTTGGGTGGTGACTTGGAACTAGGATACACCATATCTTCACAATGCATTAATCCATGGTTCATTTAGAATGGATATCTATCCAATTCTATGTGAAATGCCTAACTGGTCTCTTGCCCCTAGGCACCTCCAAATTACCTAACTGCCCTTGGTACCCAAATTTGGCTAATATTCCCAAATTTTGCCAAAATACCCAAAATTGA
>NW_018250931.1:8569-9085 GCF_001263595.1 Phalaenopsis equestris
AGAAAACTCATAAAAATAAAATAAAAATACCCTCTTGCTCAGTGAACAGAGGAGATTCATGTGGAATTATTTTCATATTAATTTAATGCATAAATTATTTTAAAAAAATAAATTAGGGTTAGGGGTTTTTCAATTCTCCATTCATATGGAATTAATACCTTAACTCTAAATTTTTATAGGTTGTAGCCTCTGTCTAAGGGAATAATTTAAGCATTTTTGCAAAGACATAGGAGATCTCTACACAGAGATCTTAATTTTCTAAGTTCTTAAGCATTTTCTATTCAAATAATTATAGAAAATTACATGTGCTTTAGAAAATTCTACAAATATTCATGTGAGTTCCCTATGGCGAATATAAAAATTAAAATCAGAGATCATTTGATTTTTGTTCTCCACTATGATTTATAAGTCAGAGAATTCACTATAAAAATTTCAAAGAATTTTGAGATCATTTAATATTTTTAATTGATTTTTAAAGATCATTATTAAAATTAACACTTAAGTGATTTTTAAAAA
>NW_018250931.1:11790-14784 GCF_001263595.1 Phalaenopsis equestris
TTGCCCTTATAGGAAGCTTTTCCCGAACCCAGCATAATATAAACCCTATTTAATTCCTTATATTAAATAGGGGAATTTGTCGGCCAATATATTGGTTCCGCAGATCAAACGGATGTCATGACTTTCTCTAGTTTATTTGATCGAGCCTCACCCTTCAATTCTTGTATTCATCCTTTGGGATAGATACAGAATTTGAGGTAAAGTGCTCTTCCATTTAAACTATGAAAATTATGGGGTCAGTTTGACTTCATCTTTTTCAAAACTAAATTTTTTTAACGTCCTTCCGAAGCGGGCAACGGGATTTCAACTCCAATGACCGACAGCTTCTTACGGGCAAACTCCACACCAAAAATAGTGCCGACAAGTACCATATAAGTTCAGATAAAGATGCTCCCTACACATATAAAATAATAAGTTTGATCATTAACCATAGTCACTGCATTATTATCAAGCTTCTTATACAAACAAAACCACTCTGAATAGTAAAAAATGTGATTGGTAGCGCTTGTGTCAAGAATCTAACATCAATCATTTATATACAAACTTTTATAAATTATAGATAATGATATATCTAAATCAACATCATCATACCTCTCCATAATAAGATTAGCTTTTACTTGAAAGGAAACTTCATTTCTCTTCTCCTTCAACTTCAGACAATCTTTCTTTCAATGATTAATATCGAATCAAAAATTGCATTGATTTTTCTAAAGTCTACGCTCATGAGACTTATCCCACTTTTGAGAAATATCATTGTTGCCACCCTTTTTTGCCCAATTCTTCTTCTTGTCAGATTAGCCACATTGGAGTGTAAGTGTTTCAACCAATTCTATCTTTGCAAACTACATGTCCCTTCGACGGAATAAATAGTTCAAAAATGTTGTAGTCATGTCATAATAATTTAAGGCCTCATTCTCATGAATGAGTGTCATTGTGAAATTTTCGTACTCATTCGAGAATAAATCTAACATAAGAAGTGTTATGTCTTCATCTCCAATCTTCTCATTCATATTTAATAGATATGTCAAAAAAGTTATAAAATCATTCAAGCTAACATCAATAATAACCACACTGATCATCAAAAACCTGTAGAATTGATGTTTTTTATGAAGATGATTCTTTACGCCCTTCGTGATACATTTATTCTCTAACATTCCCTTTCTAATTTTTCAGCAGAAGTCTGCATCATTACCTCATATTTTATCTCCTAAGAAAAATAATTTTGAATCAATTTCTAACATTTCCAGAGGTGTTTATCGCTATTAAGGACATTCTCCATACTCAAATAACATAACACATCCATCGCCTCGCATCGCTACATGTCAAAGCTCTCTTTATCATCAAATCTCGTCACATCGATCTTAACGGATGTACAACCACATTATGAATCAATACTTTTTTCACTACTGTGGTGGATGTTGAAGTACCGAATAATGTGTTATTATCCATGACTTCACTCGATCTTGTAACTTAATTTGCTCCAATATCTTTATCTTGTGTCCACAATTTCATTGTAATTGCAACTGCTATTATCAGAATCACACAAACCGACATCTGATGCCAAATTATTGTGCAATAAAATACAGAAAACAAAAATTACACAACAAGTAAACAATCAAACACGGTGTGATTTACATGGTTCAACGCAAATCCGCCTACACTCACAAGGAAGAGTTATTTCACTATCAATAGGTAGAGAGAGAGAGAGGAAAAAATATCTGAAATAGGGTTACAAATTCACACACAAAAGTCAGCCCTAATCCTTTCTATAAATAAGAGAGGATAACAATATACAAATTAGAGATATTTCTAAAATAGAAAAAATTATGTAATTAGATCTCTTCTAATTATGATAGATGATAACAATCTTTTTAATATAAAAAGGATCAGTAATTACATCTCTAATTATGTTGCATAATATTTATTTTCTTAATATACACACCTCCAAAAGATAAATAATAGAAATTCTTAAAATTTATTTTCATGAAAAATAATTAAATTATTTGATCACCATATTTACTCTCAATATTTTTATGTTAAGATTTTTTTTTATTTTTAGTCGGTGAGCTTCAAGCATGGGACCATTCAACAAGGGAGGAAATCTCCAATCAACAGATCATCATCTCATCCATAATTAAGGCTTTACTACTATCAGTACACTGATAACAATGACCTTTTTTTGCATTTTTTTAATAAAAGAAACACTAAATTTCAGTTTTTTATAATTTCCTCCCTCTCACTTATAATATGGAAGGCCAAGCTAATATTCTTAAAACTTAATAACATTTATCAAATATCAACATACATACATCTATCATCAAATTACTTTTTTTAATCAACCAAAAAAATAAATATTCAATATAGAACAAAAAAGGCACCTCACTAAAATCACCGGTTAATTTGTCAAACAGCTTATACAACTACCAAACATCCACCAAACCCATCAATTCACCAAAAAATTTCCATTAAATTTTAGCCCCATCATGAATCAAATTAAACATAAACCACACTTACAACCATGATCAGTTTCTTCAAATCCAGTCACATTTAAATAATTCCCATAAAAAATCAAACTTTTGAATCATGGATACCTGCAATGAATCAGCCATCATCAGCCGCGCAGCGCCGTCCGCCGGCTCCCCATCGCCGCATCATACTGCCCATAATTACTTCCTCCTTTCATCCTCTGCACCGCCACTCCGCCTCCCAACTCCAAACTACTCGCACTCGTCGTCTCATTCTCCCTCTGCCCATCCTCATCCTCCACATCCCCATCGTTGCTGTTATCATCATCCATGGCCATCAGCTCCTGCCCGTACTTTATGCTCTCTATCCTCAACGCCGAAGGGCACTGTTCGCCGGCCCCAATTGCCCTGTCACCGGCGTCCCCCTCCCCTTCCACCCGCCCCAAACCATTCCCCTTCGCCCCCCCTTCCCCGACCAAAATATCCAACACCTGTCTCATCGTCGGCCCCCCCCCCCCCTCCCCCCGCC
>NW_018250931.1:14868-26165 GCF_001263595.1 Phalaenopsis equestris
ATCGAAAGAGACTGCCGGCGGAAATGAGGGGCTCGGCCCATTCGGTGATGGTGCGCTTGATGCCGCCGGGGAGCTTTTCGATGGGCTTGCGGCCGGAGACGAGCTCGAGGAGGAGGATGCCGAAGCTGTAGACGTCGCAGCTTTCGGAGACCTTGCCCCACATGGCGTATTCGGGGGCGAGGTAGCCGAGAGTGCCTTTGACGCGGGTGGTCATGTGGCTGACGCCGTCGGGGATCAGTTTGGCGAAGCCGAAGTCGGCCACGAGGGGTTGGAAGTCGGAGTCGATGAGGACGTTGCTGGCTTTTATGTCGCGGTGGATGATGTGGGGAGTGGCTTCGTGGTGGAGGTACCTGTGTTGCACGTTAATGAGTTGGCTGTCAAAACGGTTTGTTGCTCCAAATAATACTAATCAATTTTTAAGACTACAAAAATTTATAATCAATTAAAGTTATTAATTAAAAAATAGAATAAAATTTATTAAATTAAATTCAAATGATATTTTAAATTGTCTCAATCTCTAACATAATAAGATTGTCAAAATGATTTTTTTGTTCATGAACGGCTAGTGTTCAGCTCGCTAAGCAAAGGAGCCGAACACGAACACACTTTTTCTGCTTGTGTTCAGCTCGTTTACACCCATATTAATGAGTGATGGCATGCTTGTAAATCTTTGGACCACATTATAAAAATGGAAAATACGGGTTGTGTTTGTAATTTTCTAAAAAATATAAATTATAGAATTTGACTTTTTTGTTTTCTCTTGAATGAGAGTCCAAGTGGACTTTTGAAATTATTCACTTTGTTTTTAATGAAACAAAAGTAGGAATCATATTAAATGTTTACATGGTCAAATTATTTTTATTTAATAAATAATATAACATCGAGTCAAAAACTACGAAACAAAATAAAGACGAAAAACATAAATGTGATGCGTTAAAATACATCAATCTTTTTATAATTTTCTTAATGACTTTATATCAATTTTTAGGGTGGCAATAATTAACATAAGTATAGAGTTCATTTGTGACAAATTCCAGCAATATTGGGCCTAATTAGTGTAAAATTTGTAGGCATCATCCGGGTATGATGGTTGGGTGCATGGGGCAAGCACACGCCGCACACTTATAATAAGGAAACATATGCATATCACTCAACTCCTATGTATTTACATATCTAAAACTTTAAATTTTACATATATGTCAATCTAAGTATGCACGAAAATGTGCATTTCTCTTTTAAATTATTAAAATGATGATATTTTTTAGGTTATTTGTAAGATTTTGAGTTTAGAAATGTAAATACATAAAAATTGTGATGTATATATGTAAACCTTAATAATAAATAATTTGTAGGAAATGATCCTTCTCATATTAATATGGAAGACTGATGACAAAGGATGCAAAAGAGAAATCTAGAGCATCAAACACGAAGGAAAGTTGACTGGACTGTAAAACTGAGAGATTAGAACTCAAGTTCCGGTCGTGATCGGAGAGCGCACGCAGCTCTGCGTGCCCTCTCCGCACCCAATAATCGCTCCAAGTTCCGACCGTATATATGAATATGATTATAATATGTAAGAAAAAAAAAAGGACTTACGGATAGAACTTGGTGTTGAATGTATAATTTGAAAGGAATTGTGTGGTAAGTTTGTAAATTTCCCATTATTTATTGACCAAAGAAGAACAAAAAGAGGACTTACACCAAGCCTTGTGCGGATCCAATTATAATATTCATTCTCTTCTTCCAATCCAAGCGCATTTCATCTGCAAATTGGCCGTGAAGATGAGAAAGCAGGCTGAGGTTGGGCATATAGTCGTATACTATAAGCCTTTGATCAACTCCAGCACAGTATCCTCTAAGTCCCAATAGGTTTTTGTGCCTAACCCTTCCAAGTATCTCCACCTCCACAGCAAACTCCATCTCAGCTTTTGAATTCATGGCTTTCAGTTTTTTCACTGCAATCTGAGTGAGTTCATCCAAAAATGGACATTTTTTAATTAAAATTTTAAGAAAAGAAGAAACTTGATTAGTTATGGTTTATATATAAGATCTACAAAATTGAAGATCTTTATTGTATGTAAAGATCATTAAATCATTATTACATCTGAAAATTTTGTGAACATAAGATTTTATCTGAATTATTAATTATGTTTAACCAAATATTAAAGCTAGTTTAACAGATTGCAATTGGATGTTTTTGAAATTGTAAGAACTGCAATATTTGAACTATAAAGATTGTTTTTTTATATGCTAAACGAAGTACGCAAAGTACCTGAAGACCATCCGTTGTCTTTCCCCAATATACACTTCCAAATCCCCCCTCCCCAAGCTTGTAATCTTCGCTGAAGCCATTGGTGGCAGTATGGAGCTCCTTATAAGTAAACAATCTCCATGATGAGCTTTCCGGCCCTCCAACATATCTATATACAGGAAAACATAGAATAAAATTCATACTTATGTTACATTAATATCATGCTATATAAATCAAAATTTATATACACTAATACAGAAGTATGGAAATTAAATAAGAAAAATTAATCTCAGCCCCTTCTCCAAAAACATATTTTTCTTCTTCTTCACGTTCATGAAAGCTGATAAGATTTCCGGACAACGGCCCGGATGCCGCAGAGGAGGGGAGGAATCAGACCTCCGCCATCCGCGTTGCATCCGGGCCGTTATCCGGACATCTGGAGTCTGGAAGTAATATTTTCTCCCCAGAATCAGTACGAAAAGCAGAATCGAACTTAGCCTAAATCTCACCCTTGTGTGCCGACCTTCTCCTCCGCACAGCAAGAGCTCAGCGCAGCCCCCATGGTGATCGCCGATGCGTTTTCTTCACCGGCGATGATGTTCTCTGAGAACAGCAGATCGAAAGAGTACAACAGACTCTTCTTCCTTCAAATAGAAGTGAAAATGGGAATGAGTTCATTCATTAATATAATAATTAAGTTAAAGTTTAAAGTATAATTATTGATCAGCTGAGGCCGGCATGGCCGGGTTAGCCGGCTAAGTTGCAATCAGGCAGCTGGATTCTTTATGGCAAGACAAGCTGACTGAGTTCATTTATTAGTCAGGCAACTGAAAGCAGAGTATAACTTGACATATGTTGTTGATTGTAAGCTGTGGAGGCAGAAGGGCTTGTCTCTATTACAGCTTATATTTCTTGTCATGTACTGTGATTTGTGAATAATTTTGGATGCCATATAAATGGATATAATTATAATGGCAAGTCAAAGGAAGTATCTTTGATAGGGCTTGAAGATTAGTCTCATCAAAGTATGAGTTTTGGTTCAATTATAAGAATATCTAGGATTGAATTTCAAAATTTTGATAATATTTAAGAATTTATATAAAATCATCATTTCAAGTATGTTTGTGCCTTGAACCATCTGAAGTGGCTTGAAGCTGAGTTCACGAATCAAATTAGAGCTTGTCATGAAAATGAATTCACTAGAAGGTTTCTAACATTTAGCATCGAAAAAATTCGACTCTAGAATATGGAAATCCGACACTTACATAGTTTAGAGGCAGATAGTTTAAAGACAATTTTTGACATCCAAGGCGTCGACATTAAAAAAAGGGTGGGTAATGTAATTAGTGTCGAAATAAGTCGACTTCAATTGTTTATGTCACCATCAGCGTCTGAAACTTTCACTGTTAACAAGTTACGACGTCTCCCGCTCCGAGACAACATTTAACGTCGGTTTCACGTCGAAAATTATCAGCCACATTTTTGCGTCGTTTTAACGTCAGATTGTATCGTAGTGCATTAAAATGATTGAAGGGTTAGCGCCAAAATCTCCAAGGCAAATCCAACACAAACCTATTGCACAGAAAAAAAATATAAAAGAACTATCTAATTTTCATAACCTACACACAATAAAAAAAAACCAATAGCTCAATGCTTTACTTATCAATCATCACTAGTCAAAATCTAAAATACAAACGAGTAACACCAATGAAAAAAAACATAACATAAAAAAATTTTAATCTAAATTCTCAAAATTTCACATCTAAACTCATAATATAGGTTCACAGGCTAAAAAAGAATAAAAAAACATAAAACTCCTAATGATGCTCCTCCTCCACCTCCTCCTCCATATCCAAGGAATTCATGAGACGCTTTGGCGACCTGCAATACTATCCATTAGATGTGCTATGGAATCTTCAACTCTATGTTAACCTTTGTGTATCTAATCACGCACCAACAGAACTCTTCATTCATAGCACTGACTCCTCTAACAAGCTCCTTATGCTCTGCCTGCTTTAATAGCTCAAAATCAGATTGCACGCTACTGAATTGGCTACCACTGATGGTTGGAGATGCGAGCTCTAGCTGACCAACTGGCTCTCTTGGAGTTGCTCGTACTCATACATAATAAAAATTAATGATTAATTATCATTATTTACATTAAGAATCAAAATAAATGTTAAAAAAAAATCTTTTTTTTACTTATATTGACCCACTGAGAAAGGTTTGAGACCTACTGCTGAATCTTCAGGCACCAATGCATTCGAACATGAAGCTCCATAGTAGAGGGAGGGTGACCAAGCTCCTTTTTCCTGTGTATCTTAAGAAAATTATTAGTACCGCATGATTACACCTACCATTAAATTTTTGAATTTTTAGAGAATCTCATCAGCCTCCTATAGTGCTTAATGTGGGGAATCGAGCCTCTAATATGGAGTGTAGCACTCCCGGGCTTCGGACATCTAATTTTGTTGGTTGGTTTGCCTCTTCCTGTGATCAGGAGGCCCAAGCTTTGTTCAACTCAACCCAGATCTCCTCCTCGACCCAGATGGGTTGCCTTCCCTTCATGCAGACTATGGTGAAAGAGTCACTTAACTGATGCCTGTCACGAACCTAAAAAACGTGACGGATCTGCTAATGATGCTCTGTTAGCCAGTAGAAAGACTCCTTCAAATTAGAAATTGTGCAATAATATTTAGTATAATAAAATAAATTAAAATTATCTAAGGCAACACTCTCTAATAATGTACGCCGCTAGAGCTACACCAAACCATTCACGGATATATTTGTTTCATGTTCTGTCTCTAAGTGTAAAACCACTCATCCACATAAGCCTTCTCATCTCAAGAACACTTAATTTACTTTTTTGTTTATCTTCGCAGGCCAACATTCTGTCCCATAATGCATTGGAAGAATTGTCTCCATCTTACTAAATTTTACTTAAGTCTAATTGGGACTTTCAATCACATAATGGGTTTGTTGCTTTCCTCCACTTCGAACCTTTAACTTGAATTTAACTAAAAACACTCCCATCTACATAAAATGTTTTACTTTGAACAATAAAACCAAAATTTAAAAAATAATCACTCGTAATATAATCATCAAATGGCCGACGTTTAATGTGACCAAACCATATAGGACGACTCTCTTGAATCTTTTCAACAACAAAAGCAACCCCAACCTTTTTGAGGAATATGTTTGTTTCACATTTTTTCTCTAAGCGTTAAGCCACTCATCTGCCTATGCATGCTCATCTCAACAAAAAATAACTTAATTTTATGCTTCCCTTTTCAACTATAGGAGCACCACTAACTTGTTTATGTACATATCAACCACACCTAAACATCCTTTATAGTCCTATAACAACACAAATTGTACACATTACATATCTACACTTACACTTTAAACACCATATACATAATAAAATAAATCATATGCATTAATACCTAACGATAAAATATCAATTTTTATACAGTTTGGAATGAATAAAATAAAAAATCTCTCGTGAAAGAGAGATGTACGAGAGAAGAAAATAATACCTTAAGTTTGGTGTGGAGAGGAGATCGTCGGAGCCGCAATTTTATTGGTGGAGTGCACTTAAAATCACCAAAGAAGTAGGTGAAGGACAATCACCAGAAGATGCTTCAGGGTGAACAAAGATGAAGGAAAAAAAAAAGAAATGAGCGATTGTGGTGTGGGATCCATATTTTAGGGCATTTGTGTCAAATTTTGTCTGATTTGCATCGGCTAAAATTTGATGCTATTAAGTAAACTTATTGAACGAACCATTCTGAAGCAATGTCAGCATAAACATCAATGTGAATCTCATCATTTAACTAGCATCCAAGTTCGTCATAAATCTGACACAAAAATTGATGCTAATAATTACATTGAAAAAATTATGACACAAATTCTTACTTTAATACACTACTTTCCTATGGTGTTTGACATGTTATAGTCAACTCAAATATGATCATGTAGAAAATAATGGTTTCTTCTTAACCCTCCTGCTTTGTTTTGGTGTTACTTTCGGTTTTAGAGGTTTTGCCCTTTTGAAGTTTTAGCTCTTTCTTCTTTTCCTTCACTCTCTTCTTCCTCCTTTTGATATTTTCTTGGACCTTCTCCAACTCTAAATTGGAGGGGTTATATCTCATCTAATTTTATTGGTTCATCTTCTTTTACTCTGTCATATGTGCCTAATATAGAAGAAAAAATTTATTTCTCTGAGGAAAAAATGATGAGGACTTGAAATAATGTAGTATAGCTTTTGTTGGACATGCATTGGGGAAAAGAACCTTTTATGATAACCTTTTACAAAGCATTAGTAAATTTTAGAAACTGGAAGGCTTTGTGGATCTTTTTTCTCTTATAGAGGATTTTTTTCTTTTTAGGTTAAGCTATATTGAAGATTTTAATAAGTTTTATTTGGTGCTCCTTATTTTAGTTTTGGTAAACCTTTTATTTTTAAACGTTGATCACATGATTTTGGACCGGTGAAGGAAGATTTTAAAGATATACCTATTTGGATGATATTCATGAATCTTTCTCTATGTTGTTGGAATGAGAATAATATTTACAATATTGCTGGTAAACTTGGAATCACTATAGTTTTGGATCTGTGACACGTCTAAAAATTACCTATTTTTTCATATATATATTATGCTCAATTTTATTGATTTTTAATGATATTACACTTTAAAGGGATGTATCTTGCAAATTTTTGGTTTCAGGTACAAGAAATGAACTTATGAATAAAATGAAGCAAAAATGGTGCAATTTGAAGTAAAAACAAGCAATAAAGAAAATTCTCACTTGACACATTTTGATATTTCTTTCTATGCTTAATCTACTTTACATTTCTCACATGTTTTTTTAATGGAATTACACTTTAAAGAAATATTGTTTTCATGCTTATTTTGTAGGTATATTTATTAGGAGCAAAACGCAACTGAAACGAGACGAAACGTAGCCAAACGGAGCAAAACAGTGGAGCTTCTGCATGGTGGCGCATGATGCGCCAAACCGATGCATGATGCTCCAAAATCCAGAGAACTGGTGCATGATGCACCGATTTGGCGTCAGATGCGTCGGAGATGAGTTTTTGCTCAAATTTTCAAAGGGACACTTGTTCTAAACACCTATTTGAGTGATTCAACGCATCAAGACACTTTAAAAGGTTTTTATGAAAAGATATGTCTCTTCAATCAATGAACATGTATTTTGAATTCAAAAGAGTTGACTTTTGGATAGAATTTTGGAGGAAATTTTGAATTCTTTTTGGAGGGAGGCGGCTTTTTATAAAAGAGAGGGAAGTCTAGGACTAAGAGTGTGTGGGCGTGAGTTTTGTGTGTGTGTGTGTGTGGCGTGAGAGTGAAAGGAAGGGCTTGGAGATTTTCTTCAAGGATTGTAAGAGGAGAGGGAAGGTGACAGATTTCTTCTTCATTACATTTTTAGTAGAGAATTGAGAGTACTTGTAAAGAGGGAAAGTGCTTGAAGAGAAATTCTAGGGATTTGCTGGGGAAGGATTGTGAGATAAATTGTGTTCTTTTCTTTCTTTATTTTGCAAACTTATTCAAACTTATTTTTATATATGAATTTTGTCGTATCTTTCTCATGAATTCTGAGTAGACTTTTTTATCCTTCTCCTTACTTTGAGATACGGTTTTGTGAAGAATTGATTTTGCTTTATACGGTTTTAAATGTCAATAATCTGTGATGATTCAAACTCTGGTCTTCATTTACTTTTCGATCAGATCAATTGAAATGTTAAAATGTGTTGAGAAACATATGTTCCGAAAGGGCTATGATTTCTACAGCATGGGAATAATCAAATTTGATTTCATGAGAGAGTATGTCATCAATGGAGTTGATTGCAAATAAATAGGAAAATATACTTTGTTGAATGCAAAATTGAAAATTTTAAGGTGATAGATTAAAATTCCCAATTTTGTCCAGTTGATTGAAAACTGATGTGAGATTGTTAGCTCTTAGGTGAGGGAGTAGTGAGAGCTCTGAAATGGCAGTCGGTACCCTCCTAGCCTAACCACGAAATTAGGGACCAAACTCTGGATTAGTCAATGTTATTTATAACACTCGGAAGAGGGTAAAGGATAAGATTGCTCCCATTTAGCACAAAACAATTTATATATATTTTTTCAAATGATTTTAATTACTTCACTAACCATGTACTTATTGTAAAAGGGAAGAGGGAAGGATGCTTTCTTAAATGGGAAGGATGCTTTCTTAAATTTGAATTATTTTCCACAAAACTTTGTTTAGTCTTAGTAAATTTAACTTTGAAGTTTAGAAATCAGTTTAGTAAACTTAGTTCTTTTAGTTTAGTTCTTTTAGTTACATTTCTTTTTAGTTACATTTCTGTTAGCATTCATTAAACATATTTTAACTTTTCTTTCTTACTTTGATTTTTATATTTTGAATATTGTGATTTAAGTTATTATAATAAGAATTTCCATCTTCAAAAACTAAGACTTTATAGTAGTAGACTAGAATTAGCCTAAGAAATTTCTTACTGCGCTTCTCTGTAGCATCGATACTGGGGTTTTAGAGAAAACCCTATATTACTTGAAGCGATATGTGCACTTGCATAGAACCACTAGTGTGTGAACTATTTTATATATTTTATATGGCATTTCAATTTTATACATTAAATACTTAAATATAAATTGGGTGAAAATTTTGGTGATATTTTTAAAAGGTAAATTACTGCGTAATTTTGGGACGTGTCAAGTTTTTGGCACTATTACCGGAGATTTAAACTAACATAAAACACGTAGAAAAACAACATACACTAGGGGTGCATTAATCTGTAAACTGTGAATTGCATTAGGTTAACATAAGTGAGAGTTAGTATAATTTTTAATGATAAATCATATCTTGTTGATGATGGTGTTCTTAATGTGAAAGGAAAAGAGATTGTCTAATATGTTATTTATGAATGAAGATGTGATCCTTGTAAATCCTATTCTATGCTTGCTCATGATTCCGTGAATTGTCCGAAATTGTTTTTCTATTAGCATGTGTCTATTGTATTTTCCTTTAGAGGTTGGAATCATTGTAGAAATATGAATCCTAGAGTTTCAAGAAATGTTAGTAAATTTGTGTTGCTTGCTTCACATTCTTCTCCTATTAATTTTATTCATGTTCATAAGAACATTTCTAATAATGTTCCGATATAACTAATGTTTTTCATGTTAGTGGTAAAAATTTTGTATGAACTGCCCCTGATCTTAATCATTATGTTGCTTAATAATAATGAATCTAATATTGGACATGTTTCTTCTGTTGATATTGGTTTGGAGAGATATTTTGCTGAAGTGGCTACTGTTTTACCTTTTAATAGTGTTTTACCTATAATAATTTGGTGGATATTTATGTTATTCAAAATAACAAGCCCATTTTTTTTGTCCATATTGCTTTGGCTCATAATGCTAACTCTTCTTCTAAGAAATCTTTCTCTCAGTCTGCTTCTAAAGGACAGGCTAAAAGAAAGTAATTCTTGATTTTTTTTTTCTTTGGCTATCAGTTTTATTGTTCTTAGTATTTTTAATATTTCTTCCAAATATTATTGCTTGGAATTTGCATGGGCTTAATATAATTGTTTGAATTGTTGATTGTAAAAAATCTTCCTAAAGAGAAAAAGGTGGATTATGTATGTCTTTTGGAAACTAAAATTTTTTCTTCTTCTCTTTCTGATTTGAATACATTAAATATTTTTAAGTGTTTTTTTTCAAATGAATGCATCATCAATAATTTTAGTTATTATGTTAATGAGAGTAATTGATTATATTAGGTGATTTTAATTATATTCAGAAACTTTAAGAAAATTTTGGGAGTAACCATCTCATTCATAGTTGATTATATGATTTTAACAATTCCAACACTTATGTTGGTCTTATCGAATTACATAATATTGGTTTTTATTATAGATAATTTAATAGTCAATTGTAAAATCCTATTAAAAGTTTATTAGATGAGGCTCTACTATTAGGATTATTTCTTTTTTTCATTCTTTTTTAAGTTTTGAATCCTCTTTCTTCTAGTCATCATCTTATTTTTGTCTCCTCGGATAGTTCTAACAAATCTCATCATATATATTTGCATAAAAATGTTTGGAGACTTTGCCCTAAAAATTTTTCTAATATTATTAAGGCTTTTAATCTTCCTAATAAGATCAACCCTTCTTTATGTGTATGTAATAAGCTTAAAAACGTCAATATTGCCTTGAAATGCCAAAATTAGTATTATTCTAATACACATTCTATTCATATTTCTGAAGTTAGAAATAAGCAACATGAGGTGATCAGTAATCTTAGAAATTCTTATTTATATAAGGATTTTCTTTCTCAAGCTTCTGTTTTACATGATAACATTATGAGTTTTTATTTATGATTATAAATGACCTGATCAAGGTGTCAAATATTTTTGCTTTCCAAGGGGGGAGATGTTGTTAAGTTTTTTTTATCAAAAACTAAATGGAAACATAAATCTAACTTTATTAAAGAAGTGTTGGTTAATAATGATTATATTTTTCATCATGAAGGTATTTTTAATGAGCTCATCTCTTATTTCTCTTCTTTGTTTAATAATGAACATGGTGATTCATGGCATTATGATAATATTTTACCTATTAGGAATTTAATTTCTAATGATTATTATTTTCCCCTTTCTCAATGCTTCTCAGAATATGAAATTATGCATGCTTTATTTTTCTATTAGTTCTGATAAATTTTTTGATTCAAATGATTTTACTTCAAAAGTCTTTAAAGATAGTTGGCATATTACTTATTGGACTTGTATTAATGTCATCAACATTTTTTTTAAACTTCTAATCTTCCTCGTAGAGTTAAAAGTATTGGTATTTGACTTATTCCTAAAAAATATTATGTGTATGATTTTAGATGTTCATGTTGGATCTCTTTTGGGTATATTGATGTTGTTAAAGTTGTTTTGGTGGTTTTTTTTTAATTATCTTTTTGGTATAGTGTTATTTGTTTTTTTTTTTTTTTTTTGTTTTTTATTTTCATGT
>NW_018250931.1:26177-32837 GCF_001263595.1 Phalaenopsis equestris
AGTTTCTGTTGATGTTGTGGAGTTGTCTTTTCTTATTGTTTTTCTCTTTTCCTTGTTGTTTGGGGTGGTTTTGTTTTTCTAGCTATTTTTGGTTCTTTGGGTATTTTTATGATTATTTAGGAGCTACTCTTAATTTATTATTTTTATGATTGTATTTTGGTATTAGCTATGATGGACCTTTTCCTAACTATGAGAATTAACTGTTCTTTTAAAATTATATCCTAGTGATCTCAAATACTTTATTTCATTAAATCTAGATGACAAATTTCAACCATTTAATGGTGTTTACAATTGAATTTTTGCTATTTAGTTTAGTTATTTATTATTTTTCTAGTGGTGGTTTTATCCTAACTGGCTTGATTGATAGTTCAAAGAGTTGTTGCTTTATCTTCCATTTAGGATTTTAATTTTATAAAATTTGGAAGGATTCTCTTGATTATGGACTAAGGGTTTGGTTGAGCTCTATATATACTTCTCTCCGTTTTTTTCTCATTTTTGTCTTCTTTAGGATTTTGGTTATTTTTGTTGGTTGGTTTTGCTGTATTTTTTTGTCATGTTCTTTGCTTGATTTGTTTTTTCAGGTTTTTTTTATCTAGTTTTTTGTTAATATTGTTGTCTACTGAGATTTTATCTTGAGTTTATTGAAGCTACTCTATGTGGACATGAATATTGGCTGGTTGTGCAGATCTTTGATAAATAATGATGGATTTCCTTCTTAAAGTTTGCTTCTATGTGGAGTTTTATGGTATTAGCTGAGGCTTTCTTAGCTTGATGTAGATGTTCCTTCTCAGAGGATTCTCTCTCCTTCTTGAAGGCATTCGATCTTCTTTTTTATGAAGTTGGTTTCGTGTTGGACGATTTTTTCTCTGGTGTTTTATTTAAGATGCTATTATATCTTTCTTTGTTGTATTTATTTTTATTAGTGTCGTTTTCTAATTTTGTCATGTTGTTTTTTTGTCTTTTTGTGTTGTTCTGTAATATTTTATTTTCTTTTAATAAAAACTATGCATGGCCTTCACATTTCCGAAAAAAAAAACTTTATTTTTTATTTTTATTTTTAAAAATATATTTGTCAATATTTTATTCACATATATTTTTATTTTTATTTAATACTAAAAACAATTAAAAAATCACCTTCTAGTATTTTCAAAATAAATTAATTTATTTTGAACAAGTCAAAATATATATTATTTAAAATCAAAACATAGACAAATTAAAATAATTTTAAAAATAAAAAAAAACCCCCCAAATAGCAACTTAATTATCCCATCAAGACAGATTCCTAACGCGCCTTTTGGCGGCAGAAAAATAAACCAAGAACGGCTCTGATTCATTTAAAGATAAGAACCGACTCAACCTTGATGATTTATTCTAATTTCAGGATGGCAACTGTTCATGATTCTGCAAATATGTCGTCATTTGACAAATGTAGGCTCGATCCAAGAGTATCATTACTTCATATTTTGCATTCCTGTTGTACGTTTGCCTTTATATCCAGCATGGTGCGTCTACTTTGATAACATCAAGTATATTCTAAATCAAAGTACACCAAAAATATGTGGAAGATTTGCGTACATATCACATGATTCTCTTGCATTTATGTAATTCCATTGAAACTTAAATTTCTACATATATGGAGGGATGAAACTAAGCCGAGCTGACTCATGAATAGGACTGTCAATACGGCTCATTGTTCGCAAACAGCTCGTGTTCGGCTCGTTAGCTCGTTCATTAACCTTAACGAGCCAAGCACGAATAAATTTTTAAGCTTGAAATATAAACGGGTCGAACACGAATAAATATTTGTTCACTCATGTTCAGTTCGAATTGACTCGAAAAGAAATAATTAATTATTTAATTAATTAAAATATAAATATGCTCAATATTCCACAGTGTTGTTGGTGTTATTCCATGGTGTAACACCGCGGAATAACACCCGAGTAATACCTGCTGTGTTATTGGTGTTATTTCTCGGTCTGCGGTATTATTAGTGATCGCAGAATAACATTGATGACACAAAAATACCACGAAATAACACTGAGTAACACATGTTGTGTTATCGGTATTATTTCGTTGTCAGCGGTGTTATTGGTGTTATTCCCTGGAAAAACACCGATAACACCAACAACACTGCAGAATAACGTCGATAACACCCATAACACCATGAAATAACACCAATAATACAAGAATAACACCACGAAATAACACTATTTGATGTTATTGATGTTATTCCACAGTGTTATCGGTGTTATTCTATTGTATTATTCTATAATACCAGAATAACACCCTAATAACACCAATAACACTGTGGAACGACACCTGATAACACAACAATCACACCCAAGTAACACTGCAATAACACTTGAATAACACCCGCGCTACTTGGGTGTTACTCGTGTTATTGAGGTGTTTCTCGGGTGTCATCGTTATTTTATCGTTATTTTTAACCGTCTGTGATATTATTGACGCAATTTCGCGACATTTTATATTCCAACGAGTCTATTTCGAGTCGAACACAAACAGAAATATGTTTTTTAAGCCGAACATAAACACATTGTTCACGAGTCATTCCGAACATGAGCCAAATTGGAACGAGCCGAACATGAGCCGAGGCTTAGCTCGCTCAAGCTTGGCTCGTTTACAGCCCTACTCATGAACTAACTCGAGCTCAACTTAATAACTGACTCAAGGGCAGAGCACGATGAGTTAACAAGTCTAGCTCAAGCCAACCCCGACTTGACTCCTTACCCGTGAGGTGTCTCGTTCGAAAATATCTAATATGAAATATGCTAAAAATATATTATAATTCAACATTTTATTTTTAAATTATTTTAATTCTATAAAAATAATATTTTATTTTCTATATCAAATATTTTTTTATTATTTATCTCATAATTCCTTATTCTACATGTCATTTTATCATAACACTAGCTTAAATTAATATATTTTTCTCTCTTCCATAATAAATAAGTTCCGCCTCAAATTTGTAAAATCAAGCTTGAGTTCAACCCTAAACTCAATTAATTAATTTAGCTCAAGCTAAAGACTAGGTTGACTCGAGCTCGAGTCAACTCGTTTACACCAATACATATATGCCACCCTACATATACATAAAAAAGTGTATTTTAATTATTTAAAAGTTAAATAGTGATATTTTTTATATGATATAAAGGTAGAATTGTAAAAATTAAATTTTATTAGTTAGATATAGGGCTGTCAATTTGGCTCGTCGTTCGTGAACAGCTCGTGTTCGGCTCGTTAAGCAGCTCGTGTTTGGCTCGTTCGTTAAGCCTAACGAGCCGAATTTAAAGCTCAAATTATAAACGAGCCAAACACGAACAGCTTTTTGTTCGCTCGTGTTCGGCTCGTTTTAGCTCGAAATAAAAAAAAAAATTATATAACTTTTTATATAGCAATATATTACATATATTATTTATATAATAATATATTATATATATTTATGTCTAAATTTAAATCATAATGCCTCATGTAGCAATGTGGTTAGTGTTTTCTTTTGTATAGATTTGATCCAGGTTTGAATCCCTCACATTACATCTATTTTTCTCAATTTTAGATTAACGAGCCAATTTCGAGCCGAACACAAACACAAAATATTTAAATCGAGCCGAACACGAACACACTGTTCACGAGCCGATTTCGAACACGAGCTGATTTCGAACACAAGCTATTTCGAACGAGCCGAACACGAGCCAAGCCTGAGCTCGCTCAAGCTCGGCTCGTTTACAGCCCTAGTTAGATATATAAATACATAGGAGGTATGTATGTAAATGGCTCAAAATATATAGAAATTTTTTTTAAAATGAGCTGATATAATAGTAAAAAAAATTAAAGAGCATACACTATAGACACTATAGGGGGCTTTTACTCCTTTAATTTTTTTTTAATTTTATTATATATTAACTGTCATCAGAAATATTATTATTATTATTATTTATTCTGTATATTAACAAAAAATACTACTTAATTAAAAAATTGTAATTAAATTTTAAGTAATTAAAAAATAGAACAAATTAAATAAAATAAAAAATTTAAAATTTGCAAAATTTATTTTACATTGACATATTTACAAAATTAAAAATATTACACAAATTAAATCAACTAACATAATATTTACAAAAAAAAAAAAAAATAGTATCTTATACATCGAGTGAAAGCGTCCGAGCTCGGTGTACGTCGAGGCAGTGATTAGATAATAATTACAAATTCTAAAATAAATTGTAATTGATTTTAATATTTTTGTTAATATAGAAATTAAATATTTTTATGGGAGCTGCTTGAGCTCCAAATTATTGCATACGGACACCGCTTGCAGAGCTGCATGCGGTGTCCGATCTACATCATAGATCACAGTGATCTAAGGTGAGGATGTATTTCGGTGGGTCTCACTTTAAATTTTTTTTTACTTTTATTTTAAAAAAAAATTATTGCATTCTCACAGTGATCTACGGTGTAAATCGGACGCCGCATGTATCTCTGTATGCGGAATCCGTATGCAATAATTTTTCCCAAATTTGAGGTCAAAGCGGCCATAAATTCTGCAATTTGAGTGAAGATTTGGTATAAAATCGACAATTAATAAAATTATCAACAAATATAAGATATTATTGCTCAGTGAAGATAATACAATAAAAAATAAAATTTTCAAACACATTTCTTCAAAAGAAGAATTATAAAGAGCTTATTTATTCAAATATGAATTTTATTAGGCATATAAGAGCAATTTTCTCTTTAGAATTTATCAATGAAGTGCCAAAAATCATTTTACAGTCTGTCTAACTTTTAGCGATTTTCCTGCTTCATAAATTTGGTTAATTCAATCAAACTCCCACTATTAATATAATTATAAATCTAATTTATAAATTATATAAATAATGTTAAATAAAGAGCAATAATATATAAAAATTTTCTATTTAGAATTCATCAATGAATTGGTTCGATCAAAGTATTTTTAATTTATGAAAATTATATATCAGAGCTATGAGCCCAAACTTTTGATCGAATTTTTTTTCGAGACGATTTCGAGCCAAAGATCAGTTCGAGCTAACTCGAGATCAACGCATAATATTTTTTATTTATAAAAGTTCTATATAAAATGACGAGTAAAATTTAATATAATGAGTCACAAGACAATTTTTAACTTAATTTGAGCAGGAACATAACCAAAAAACTCAATTTGTGCAAGTTTGCTTTGATTTCGAGCTGATTTGAGCCGGCTCGTTTCGATGTATATCCGGATCGAGCTTGATTCAATTTTGAATTGAGCTAGCTTGAAATCGAATGTAATAAGGTACAAACTCCTTTAGAGCCGCACACAATCAATTTGAACAAAACCAAGCTCGGCTCAAAATCAGATCGTTAACGATCCTATAATCAAACAAAGGTGCACAACTAGGTTAAAGCTTAGTTTGTAGGAGATTCAAACTAAGGTTCAATTTAATGTTTGAATTCAAACATTTTCAAACCAATTTTGTGATAAATTTTGAAACGTGCTAGAAAATTTGCGGCAGTAGAATAGCAGATTATTGTCTTAGCATGATTTGAAGACTCGACATACACTAATAAGATAGAAACCAACTAGTAATGACACAGAAGTTTTTTACGTGGAAAACCCGAAAAAGAAAAAATCACGGGGTTTAGTCTAGCTGAAGAGTTTCACTGTAAATGATGATTACAATTACAACCACTTCTCCCACAGACAGGAAAGTGTTAGAAGATCTCTCAAGTTATAAATTTTTGGTGTACCTTGTTGAAGATCTTTCAAGAAAGTGTTAGAAGATCTTACAAGTTACAATTACAACCACTTCTCCCACAGGTAGGAAAGAGTTCCGCTATAAATTATGATTACAATTACAACCACTGTACATGTTGACATGCAGATAAATTTTTTGCAAGGAACAGACGGCGATCGATAGCCATCGGCGGTGTCTGACGGGTGGCGGTCGGCGGTTGGCGGCGGTTGGAGGCAGTTAGCTGCGGCAGGAGTGGTGCTGGACTTCAGCTCTTTTTCAAAGTGTCGAGCTCTCTCTTCAGGCTTCAAGATCTCCTCCAGTTTCAAGTTCTCTTCCCCCCTCATTAGAGGGGTGAGGCTCTACTTATAGAATTCTGAGTGGAATTAATGCAGAAACATGAATCACTTTGATTGTACGACTCAAAGAGCTTCCCTTGATCGAATGATATATGATGAAAATTTGAGCACCTTAAAGATGTTGAAATTGAGCGATCTTGGGCTTGTTGGATTTGCTTGTCACGACGGTCAATTTGATTATATACTCGTTAGAATCGACATTCGTTTGACCTTCCAAATGTTTCCAAAAAACTTCCAAAAAGTTTTTTGATGGCTTTATTTGGTTCAGATTGGACCAATTTTGTAACATTGGGTTCTTCTCGTCGAGCTGATTAGTTTGTCAAAATCAGAGCTCTGGATGACTTTTTTATTGAGGTTTGAATATTTCTCGCTCAAAAAATTGCAGATCAGTTTATATGTTTATCCGCGTCATACCTCGAGAATCGTAACAGATGATGAAGAAATATTGGAATTGTATCAATTGCCCCCTATTTTCAAGTGAAATCAACCTCGTTGCCTGAAAATATCAAGATCACTTTACATGTTTATCATCAATATATATATATATATATATA
>NW_018250931.1:32847-58957 GCF_001263595.1 Phalaenopsis equestris
ATATTATGTTACTATTAGAATTTATATAATTATAATATAAATCATTATATATTGATGCAACTGAACTTGGCTCAGTTGGTAGCTTCCTTTTGCTTCACTCGGGGGAGGGGTGTTTGATCCCTGCCTATTCCCTTTTTTGTTGGGCCGACGGCTAGTGCTGACCTTGGTTGATCCATTGGGAGGGCTGCTGAGCCCGTGCCGCTTAGGGGTCAAGTGACTCGCGCTGTGCTTTAGTAGGCCTAGACTAGAGATAGAACATCAAGTCCTAAATCGGCGGGCCCCACGGGAGCTGGTTTGGCACACAAATTTGGACAACAAAAGCGGATGCACCAGTGGAATTTGGACCGACGCAGGGCATTTAGACCGCAAGTCGTGAGAGCTAGATCGACCACCAAATATGGACCACATTTTTGTCGAATTTAATTTAATTTCTAGTATTTGAGCATATTGGAAGCCCAAATTATGGATTTTGAACATATTTATTCATTTTTTAACTGTTCTCCTTTTTTTATTTGTAATGATGGTACTTGAAGGCTCAAAGATGAGAATATGAAAAAATTTCAGTTTTCTTACTTTTTTTAACGATTGTCTTTAATTTTAGGCCTCCTCTTAAGCCTATAAATAGCGGTCATGGATGAGGGGAACAATCACAAGTGAGGAGAAGGAGAATGAGAAAAAAGAAGAAGAGTGGAGAGTAGAGTCTTCTGTTATCAAGATTTTCTAGAAAAAAAAAGTCATCTCAATCCTACGTAGCAGATGAGCAACGTGATCTTCTTTCGCGTTGCAGCTAAGAGGAAAGTATTCCCCTTCATGTGTAGCAGGCGAGCAACGATAACTTCTTTTGTGTTGTGCCAAAGAGGAAAGTTTTCACCGTCCTGCATGGAAGTCGAGCAACATGATTGTCTTTCGTATTGTGGTCAAGATGAAAGTCATCCATGTCCTACATAGCACGATAACAATGGGGTCTTCTTTCATGTTGTGGTGAAGAGGAAAGTTTTCCCCATCGTTCATAGCAGACAAGCAACGAGATCTTTCTTCACGTTGCAAAAATGACGACAAATGGAGAAACTTGCTCTGCTGAGAACCAGAGGAAAGGCTAGAATTTGGAGGATGCAACGTCAATTCTGATGGAGGGTGACTTGATTTTGTTTTGAAAGAAGTATTACTTCCCAAAGGACATGGTGATGAAATTGTTGACTTCAGCCTACCGAGCGTATTCTCTTCCTTCTGGGTATATTGATGTTCATGAGGCAGCCATAAGAGCCGACCTACAATTTCCACTGGCACTTCAGTTTATCAAAATCATGAAGGTGTTCAAATTTTGTGTTGCTCAGTTATCTTATCAGGTGGTGACAATCATTATCAGGTTTACTTTTTTTAAGGAGTAGCGGGTTGACGTTAGAATTGCTAATTTTAGCTAGTTGTAAGGGTTTTTTAATGACATGCATGATCATGTGATGTTTATGCAAAAGGAGTTGGATTTTTTATTGAGGGAACCAATAAGATAATGGACCATGAGATTCTTCTTTGTGAAGAACGACTTGGGGCTTCGTAAGAGACGAAGAAGGTTTCAGTAGTTTTCTGTCTCTCTTCAGAATACTGAGGAGGAAATATTGTGGATGTTAGGATTTTGTTACTTTAAGGATATGTTGTTTGAGACACAATATATTCATAAGATTGTGGGCGAGAAATCATTGTTCAAGGCTAAACTTTCATTCCACCCCTAGTGATCTATGGATATAACATTGAAAAAATCTAAGAAGGGACCTTTCGAGCTAGCCCCCATGGTATCCTGAAAGCGGTCTCCAATGAATAACTACTGTCAATTACTCCCTCAGAAATGACATAAGAGGGTTATGAACCCTACCTAGTCCTTTGACTATTTATATTCTCGAGATTGTTTTGTCTCATGAATGTACTTGAATCTTGGAGGCCAAAAGTTTTATAAGTTTTTTTATCTTCTGCTATTGTATAATCATGTTATATGTCTGTTCCAGATTTCTCTTCTTTTAGATACATAAAATGGTGGAAATTCAGATGAGACTAAGAATGAATCTAAGAAATTGGAATTCCAAATTTGTTAAGATCAAATACCTCCAAGGCAAGTACAAATGTCGATATGAATCTGAGTTTGAAGGAATCATGACTCTGGAATCACAGTTGACGGAGTGTAGAACAGAACTCGCAACAATGGTGACTTCCTTCTTGTTGCAGCTTTAGGATCTGAAGAGAACTCAAGTGGAGTTGATGGAGGCACATGTCAATCTCAATGAAGGTAATAAGAGTGTGAAAGCTTATTAGTAGATGGTGTCAGCCCATCTACTAGAGACACAACTTTTGAGGTATGTAAAGAATGTTAATGTTGCGGAAGTTAAGAAAAAATCGATCAAGCACTTCTAGAACTTGCTTAGGTTAAAGTCCATCATTCGAAACAATGTCCAAGAGGCTGGTGACTGGGTACTTGATGCTGAGATAAAGGAGTTGTAAAAGTAGTTCACCGAGGAAGGATTCATCCAGGGTATTATAAAGGGAGTCGAGCGACGCAACTTCCAACCAAGATTGTCATGGAGGGGCTCACTCCCAACAAAGCTTCAAAAGATCCTCCCTCAAATTATGAAATGAGGACATCGAAAGTAAATTGAAGAAGTTGTTTTCTAATGACGGTGAGGGGGTGGAGGAGAACACTGACCTCAATTAGTGCTTTACTCTTTCTTATATGCTTTTAGTATATTTGCTTTTGTCATGTTGTACAAACCATGCAAATGTGGCAATTTCTTTTTAACTATTGTCATAATGATGTTGTATTAGCAATAGTAGTATGTCCGCTGATCATCTTGTTTAGTTATTTGATTTTTTTGGTTATTTACCCCCCTCCCTCAAGGTATTTTTTTTGTGGTAATGTTGAAATATGTTCCTTTTCATGCCGCATTGAATACCATATGTCATTTAGAAGTTCTATTATGTGAGGAGGTTGTTGTGGGTATAAATCGCCTGTGGCCTTTGACTTGTCTGGTGATGTGCATAAGAGTATTACTCAATGATGTTAAGCGTATGGGAGAAGCCAACAGAAGTCAGTCAAGGACTTTTTAACCCATCTGAGGTTTTTTGTTGGAGCATTGCTCGCTTGCGAACTTGTGTGGAAGGGTTCAAGTGTAGTTCACTAAGGATAGTTAACTTATTCTAGGTTGTTTATTGGAGTAAACTTTCGACATTGTTAACCTATATGGAAGAGGTTAGATTGAATCTCTCTGGGACTAAGATGCAATCAAAGTTGCATATTTCTTGGGTCGAAAGCATGAAGTGATTTGTGAATGAACAATTACACTTTTTAGAGAAGTCCTCCGTGTAGAGGAAAGCAAGTGAATGATATTCATTTATTAAGTTTGAGATACGTTGACACTGTATGCAAGATTTTATGTAATAACAGCAATAACATGCATGAGTCGAGTGTTACTGGTAGTACTTGTGAATATTCTCTGCATTCAAAGTCTGGGGTTGAATTTTCCCCTTTGAATCTTTGAGCTTGAAGGTTCCAGGCTTGATCATGACAGAGATGATATATGGGTCTTCCCATCCGGAGGGCGGGGACCAATTCACCAATGGAGATAGGTCGAGGCTTGACTCTCTGGTTGAAGTGACGAGCAACTCATTAGCGGTAGCAAACAATTCTAAGGTAGTTTAATGAAAGATATTTGTGTGTTTTTAGGTATCAAAACACCTAAAATATATAGTCATTATGTACACTTTTTTATACCTATTTTTAAGATATTTTTCTTTAATGAAAGATATTTGTGTGTTTTTTTTCTTTCATGTACAATAAAAAAGATGAAAAATGGTAAAAGGAGTGAAAAATGATCAAATTTGGAGCAAAAATGAACTGATGCTCCTAAGCGCTCAGGAATAGCTCTTACACACCAGTTAAACAGAGAGAATCGCGTCTGAGCACCAGAAGTAGTTATTTGATGATTCATTGAATTTGGATAAATTTTTTAAGAGGTGTTTGAAGTAACCCTTAGTGAAAATGTGGGAAATAGTTAATAGACACGAAAATTCATTCAATTAGCTTTTGAAAGGAGGCAACTTCTAGAAGATTCTTTGAATGAAGACACATTTTGAGGAGATGCCAAATCACCTCTTGGAAAATTATAAAAGAAGACTTGGATCATCCATAGAGAGAATCCATCCAGACCAATCTAGTGTCAGCCAACACATAAGCCGCCGCCCACTTTTCTTTTTATTTTGAGTTGTATTTTGTATTGCAAGTGAAGGAAGAGATTCAAAGGAACTTCAAGGCTTTGGTGAAGAGGATTTGAGATAAGTTTTTTATCATTGTGACTACATTTGGTTTTAATTTAGAATTCTTGTTTGTGTGCATGATTTCTATTTTCAAACTCAAAAGTGATTGTATTTTCTCCATGAATTATGATTAGTTTTCTTCATCTTTTTTGTTAAAATGATAAGTGATTAAGTATTGGAGAGAATTTGTGTGAAGTATTAGTCTTTAATGTTGAAAGAAGTTGTGTGATTTTTAACCTTATACTTCATTTACTTCTTGATTTGGCCAATTAAGATGTTAATACCTATTGTGATAACATGTAAGATCTAAGATAGTAATGTCTCAGTCAACAAATGGTAAGAAGCACATTTGATTTCATGGATGAAAATGTAGTTAATAGGGTTGAGTGCAAATAAATAGATAAATAAACTTTGAAGGGTGTAGAATTAGAGAGCTTTAGAGTGACAGTCTAAAGCCCCCAATTTGGTTTATATTTTTAGGTTTTGATACGAGATGTTAGCCCCCAGGTGGAGAGAGAATAAGGAACTCTAAATTGAGAGCTAGTATCTTCTTTACCTAACTCATCTTCAAGACTATTCAAACTATAGATTAGCCAATGTTCTTTATAACATCTCTAGTAAGGGTAAAAAATATTATTGCTCCTACTTGACACAACAAAATTAAAATACTTCTACAATAGAATTTCTATACTTGTTACTGATTCATGATAAGAAAAAAGATATTTTATTTATATTGCATTCATCTTGCAAATATCTAGTTAAATTTGTTAGTTGCTTACTTTATTTTCAATTATCAAAAATTACAAAAAAAATTGAACGTTCATTCCTATTATAGCATTTAAAGTTTAAGTAAGAATATTTTGCTAAGTAGAATTTTGTTATCTAATTTCTCCTGTTTTGTAAAGTTGCATATTATATTTTCCCTGTGGGTTTGATATTCGGGACTTAATCAAATAGTCTTATATTACTTGATGATGATACGTATACTTGCCTAGTATCCCATATTTAAATATTATAACTATATTCTTATTTGCTCAGAAGTTAAGAATTTACCTAACTTTTGCTTGGGATCAAGTTTTTGACTTTGTTGCAAAGTAACAATTATAATTAAGAAAATTAAGAATACAATTGCATACATCACATTAATATATATATAAAGAGAATCGGGATCAGGTTTTTGGCACCGTTGTCGGGGATTAAAATCTTCAAGTAGTGGTGTCAACTTTATAAATCCTTATATAAAAAATTTATCGGGATCAAGTGTTTGGCACCGTTGTCGGGGAGAATTAACAAAAATTGCAAAATTTTTTAAGAAGTTTTGAGAAAGCAAAATTTTTTAAGAAGTTTTAAGAAAGCAAAATTTCTATTTTTATAAAGTCTTATTTAAATTTTTTAGGTTTATTATAGGAATATTGTAGTGTTATTTTTATATAAAGCTCTTGTTTATGTGTTTTTATTTTATGTGTTTTGTAATAATGTATGCTTAGTTCAAGTTCCGCAGGACTAGTGCCCTACGATTCTGAATTAGAAAGTGCTATTAGAAAAATTAAAATATTAAAAATTACTGAAAAAAATCAAAAATTTCAAGAAATGATAAATCAAAATAATCAAATAAATCAAAATAATCAATCAAAATAATCAAAATGCTGAAGAGTTTAGACCATTAAGAGACTATGCAAACCTTGCGATGGATGAACTTCACGGTAGTATTCAAAAACTCGCTGTAGTAGCTAATTCATTTGAACTAAAACTCGTTATTATCTAAATGATATCAAAATTTAGTTTGGGGGAGCACCGACTGAAGATCCAAATTTACATCTTGCCAATTTTCTAGAATTGTGTGTTATATTTAAATATGATGATGTATCAGATGATGCTATGTATCAGATGATGCTATAAAGATGATGCTATAAGACTTAGATTTTTTCTTTTCTCGCAGAAGGATAAGGCTAAGATATGGTTACATTTGTTAGCACCTGGAGCTATCATAATTTGGGGTGATTTAGCACAGAAATTTCTTGCTAAATATTTTTCACCATTAAAAATAGTGAAGTTTAGATATGATATTACATTTTTTTATCAGTTTGAAGAGGAATCTATTTATAAAGCATGAGAACGATTTAAAGAACTACTGAGAATGTGTTCACACTATGTTATACCAGATTTGTTAATAATTCAAAAATTTTACAATGGATTAGCTGGATCTCTTAGATTTATTATTAATGTTGTTGTTGGTGCTTCATTGATGTCAAATTCATTTTAGGATGCTTATGTTTTAATTGAAGAGATGACTACTAATAATTTTCAATGGCCTTCTGAAATGATAAATCCTAAGAAATTAGTCAATATTTTTGAATTCGATGATTTTACAATGTTACCAAATTAAGTTGTTGCAATTTCTAGGAAGTTAGACCAATTTGGAATGAACTTTTCTCAATCAATTGAAATGATTGAAAGTAATTCATTAGGTTAAATGGTAGATTCTCAAGCATCATTAGAAACATTGAATGTCATAAATAACAAGCAGAATAAACCATATTCAAACTATTATAACCCAGGTTATAACCCAGGTTAACCCAGGTTAGAAGAATCATCCCAACTTTAACTGGAAAAATACTTTGGGTTATAATAATTAGCAATGGGGGAACAACCAAGTAAACCCATTGGGAAACTGGAACAACCAAGGGAATAATAATTATAGACCTACTTATCCTCCAGGTTTTAACAGTAATCCACAATTTAAGGAGAAAAAGTTGTTTATAAAAGAAGTGGTGTTACAAATGGGATATCAGTTATAAAGTCAAGGTGCTACAATTAGAAATATTGAGAATCAATTGGGACAAATAACAAATTCATTAAGTAATAGATCCCAAGGAATACTTTCTAGTAATATTAAAGTAAATCCAAAAGACCAAAATAAAGTGCAAGTAAAATTTGTTCAACTTAGAAGCAGAATAGAATTGAAAGGTAGAGTTTAAAAAAGACTGAAGTAGAGAGAAAAGAAATTGAAGAACCTCAAGAGGATGTTCCGAAAGGTTTAGAGAGACCTATTTCTCCAATTAAAGTTAACTTGGAAAAACTACCACCTTCATTTCGTCAGAGGCTCCGTCAACAGAAGTTGGATAAAAAATTTTCAAAATTTTTGTAAATTTTTAAGAAGCTTACAATTAATATTTCATTAAAAAAAAAGAGGAACCCGAAAGAAGAGGCTTAGAACAAATGTTAAACTATGTGGAGTTTGTGAAGGATATTCTTAACAGAAAAAGGAAGTTCGAAGATAACGAGACTGTTTCACTTAGTGAGGAGTGCAGTGCTATAATTCAGAACAAACTTACTAAAGAGAAAAGTTTAAATATGTTCAAATAATATATACTATGAACTCGATTTTCTGTAAGCGAGACAGAGTTGACAGGATTCAAGGATAATCATTTCTTCAATGTTGATCATGTTGATATTGGATCTCAACCAGAAGGGTGTATTTTAAAATTGTGTCTCAAATTCTATTTCGAATTTAATTATTTCAATTATTGAACCCGATCCTTTGTAAGCAGAACAAATTTGACAGGGTTCAAAGTTAATCATTTCCCCAATGATGGCCTAGTTAACTAAAGATTTCAACCGGAAGGGTCTATTTCCAAGATTAAATTTTAAAGTTATTTAAATATGTTCAAATAATATATACTATGAACCCAATCCTCTATAAGCTGGATAGAGTTAACATGGTTTAAAGACATCGTTCCTTGATGATGGTCATCTTGATCGTGACTTTTAGCCGGAGGGGTTCATTTATAAATTAAAATATTTTAAATCATAAATAATAATAATATTATTCATATAAAAATTTACCACCTAATGCTTGAAGCAAAAATTCATCCACTCTCCGCAACTGTTTGTGGAGGCAGATAAATATAATGTTAACTCGAGCTCACAAAAAGTCAATATAATGTCAAATATACTACTAAATTCAAACTCAACAATAATATGCCAGTAAGGACATGGCCAGAGTCCTCTGTTCGCGTGGTTCTTGCCACCATATGACATTATAAGGAAGTGGTTACATCCATAACCTCTGACTAGGTGATTTGCAACAAAATAACATCATTATATTACGATCACGACTATAGCCCGTATGTTCTCCAATGGTAGTCCACCCTTTTGATTATTGAATCATAGGGTATATTTGATAGGTCATAAAGCCCTTTATAAGCTAAAGTCAACTTAGATTTGTCCCCTTAGACAAACATTTAGCGCAGGTCTACAAGGTCCCGTTGGATGAAGCAACCCCTAGATGCTGACGAGGATCCTTCGGTCAGGCTGGCTCGAAAACCTTTGCAGACTAAATAGACCCCGAATCATGATAGCCCGAGACGATTGAACCATGAGATCTTGATTAAATTCTTCGTTGTTTCCCCCACCATCCGCTTTGAGCTCACAGTGATAATTTTTGTAATTTCAAATTTAAATTTGATGTTGTTGTATGCTATGTCTGAATGATCGGTGCGTAATGACTAAACGTAATCGAAAGAGCTCTCTCGCTATCGGGAGGGATAATTAACCATATGAGTTTGCGCCTATAGGAAACCCCAAACCTCATATCTTAAAGTCTTCGCAAAATGAGGGTGAAATCTAAAGCCCTCTGTTAAGCTCTCGAGTTTTGGGTGATTTTCAAATTTTTGGAGCCCACAACCATCTAGCTAATGCTTAAGCACCATTGCTTAATTCTCTTCCCTTAACCATTATCATTTGATAAGCATCATCCAAACACCATCATCTAATCATCATTGTCTACCTATGACTAGTCAACTACCATTTCTCAACTAACTTGATTAACTATTTTCATTATATATCTGCCACTTCTAGGTATAGTATAAAGATAGGAGATCAAGTCTCAGTGTATTATTTTGCAATTATGAAACAAATTTAAATCAAATTTAATGAACTTATGTAAATGATTTAAAACAAATGTAACATAAATAAATGTAAACACATTCCCAACAAATAACTCCTAAAGCAAATTTACATCAATCAAAATAAACAAATCAACTTAAACCTTCAAATGAAATTAAACTCAACCAACTCAAGTTCTCGGCTCAAGTGAATCAACCCCAATAAAGTGCATTCATATCTTCTAATTCTAATTAAATTGTTTTAAGATCTTCAAATATAACAATCTGAGCCTTTAATATCAATCATCTCAAAAACACTTATCGATGATCGTGCACCGTATAAGTCAAAACATTAATTGAGAGTATTCTCGGGAGCCACTACTCCTGATATGTAATTAAATATAAGGGATTACCCTCTTAGAGATAGCGCACCACAAAATAAAATAAACTTTATCTTACACCCATAAGGTAAGGGAAAAACCTTTGTTCCGTAGACCTATAAATCATGAAGATTTTTGTGATTAGATCCATTTTAAGGTAATTTTTCTATCATTCGTGGCAATAAATTATTTTTTGAATGTCACGACCAATTATTTAGATATAAATCATTCAATATCTATGGTAGATACACGATAAAAAACTCTCACCCCAACAGATGTCTCAATCAAAACTCATCCTTGATCTCAGAAAATAATTACTAAGCTCATTCAATTCTGCAACATAACTGATAAAGCTTGTGCAAGGTGATTGTGTGACAAAATGGATTATTATATTGACAATGCAACTAACACAAAATGTCACAGCAACCTCTCTGAAAACTTCACCTAAACTCTTAAAAAGAAGGCACCATCACCCAAATATGTATGTGATATGAAAGATACTGGTGTTAATATGTACTGATATGAAAGATTTGGGTGGTATGTGATAGGAAAGATTTATGTGGTTTGTGATATATGATTCTTCTTTATGCATATGCATACCACCCAATTTCTTTGTATTTACATATCTAACACCTAAGCTTTTAAAATGAAAGAATTAAAACACCCAAATATGTATGTGATATGAAAGATTTGGGTGGTATGTGACATGTGAAACTTCTAACTCCTATGCATTTACATACCACCTAATTTCTATGTATTTAAATAGCTAACACCTACAATTTTAAAACGTGAAATAAATCTTTTCATGCATCGGTAAGGCGGCGTGCGTGTTAAAATTAATGTTCAGGTATTATGTATATAAATGCATAAGAATTGAGTGGTATGTATGTATCAATTGAAGTTTATGTGTTAGATAATGATAATGTCATGGTATTTTATTTTGAGATATTATTATTTAAAGTTTAGAACTTACAGAAGAATCAAATAAATATTTTTATGCATTACTTATGATTCATGAATAAAGCTAACATTGTAAGGTAATAACATAGATTTTATAGTAGCAGAAAATGTGAACATCATGTCTATCCCAGTCCATCACTTCTTGCTTTCAGAATCAGGTGTGATTTCAGCTATGTTAAATTGTTGTGAAGCACTCCAAAGTTTAAAACTAACCAAACCTTTTTTCATGATTGTCCTACTGAAAATGCTCATGAACTACTTAATAAAAAAATTTTGTTTAACCAGAAGCCAGTGAAGCAGCATATCTCAAAAGTGTATGGGACATTTATATAATACCATTCAATTTACATGGATTAAACATATATAACACCAAAAGTTTGGTTTTTATAATATAACACTAAAATTCTTAATATCACATCAAAGATAACACTAATACCAGCTTTTTTAAAAGTGAGATACACTTTTTCTTCTTAAATTTTATTTTGTTTTTCTTGTTTATACTTCTAATAAAGTCTATATTGCCAACAATACAAAAAGACAATTGAAGAAGGTCCTGAAATTCTACTAGTGTTGGTTGCCATAAGACAGATTTTATGCTCTAATAGTGATTTGAAGAAGAAACTGAAATCTTTTAAGACTTTTTCATATCTGACATGCCTCTGACAAGAGTGAAAACTGGTCTAGGATGTGAATCTAATACATTTTTCAGATATGGATGCATGTGTAATAACAGACAAGTGAAGTGGATTAAGTATCATTTCTCAGTTGAGCCTTCTTGGGGCTCTTTCAGCAGAGGCTCATGATAGTAGCCCTGCTGAAAGATAGAAGTTACCTTGGAGAGGTTTTCTTTTAAAAAAATGGAAATATTCAAAATAGCCTTATACGAGTCATCCGGATGATTTTGTTGTGTGACAATAATTAATATCTGACATGCCTCTGGCATGTGTGAAAACTGGCCTAAGATGTGAATCTAATCCATTTTTTCAGATATAGATGCATGTGTATTAACTGACAAGTGATGTGGATATATGTATCATTTATCATTTAAACCTTCTTGGGATTTTTTCGATAGATAGAAGTTACCTTGGAAAGATTTCTTTTTGTTTTGAAATTGGATATGTCAAAAATAGCCTTATTCGAGTCGCTCGGACGATTTTCCAAGAGGTATCTATGCTGAACTAAGATCGATGATGAAGTCTTTTCGGGTTCAACCCGCAAATACGGAGAGATTGAGGTAGTTGTCATTACCATTAGTGTCATTCCATTCAAAAGATATGACCAAGTCACTTCTGGTTATGATCGATAGATCTGTTTTTTGTTGGAATTGAAAAATATTTGTGGTGTTCTCATTTACATGTGCTATTTTTGTTTTCTTTAAATCATTTTGAACATAGATAATTTGAAATAATCTCAGTATCATTAGAAATGAGGAACTATGTTCCCTCTTGGAACTTGATGATTCTTCCAGTTTGGAGTGATTGCTTACAGATAGATTCTGATGATCTGACATCATTTATATTCATTGTTTCGATGTTGAATTTGAATCACATTCATTGTTATTTCATATATATGTTTATAACATTGGTGTTATGAACGTGGTGTCATAAATCAATGTTTTGAGTTGCAAGGTTTTGTATTAATGTGATTTCTATTTCGTTTGTATATATTTTTGGTGTTACAAAAGATTTAGGTGCTATAAATGAAAAAAGCAAAAGTTGCTGTGAGACATATAAATATATAAGAAATAGGTGGTATGTATATAAATGAATCAGAATAGTTACTTGAATTATGTAAGTTTTGCTCAGTATGGAATTTTTCCTTGTGTGTGCATGAGTTTCTGAACCAGCTACAATTGTTCTATCCTTGTCATTTAGAACCGGAAATTGTTCCATGTTCTTGAATTCTTATTGCAGAATGTTTCTTTTGAATTCTTATGCAAGTCAATCTATTTGTTTTCATCCAAAGATTGGATGAGTTTTAGCTTAAGAATGAGATTTGCTATAGAATTTGGGAGCTGGATCATATGAATGATTTTTGCCAGTGAAAAATCAAAGTTTTTGAAAATATGAAGAATGCTAAGGAGGTTTGTTGTGCCAAATTATGTCATAAGAGGAATCTCATGGATTTTTCGTGGAACGAGGTATTGTTAGATTCTATCTCAATGGTGCCATTAATATTATAAATGTTTCATTTATAATGAGTTCGCTATGTCCTGGTTTGAAGGACCTTCGGCGAAGCTCCTTCAAAAGTCTCATAGCGGAATGGGACTCCTCATCTTCATTCTGAAAGGGCTAATTATTCGTGTTCTTCTAATATAGCATCCGGAGGCGTTTCAAAAACGCTCCATCGCCAAACCTATGTTTCCCAGCGGGGCGACATTGAGTGAGACCGAATGGAGCACAATAATCCTTCTCAAACGAAGCCTAAGCATGACTTTAATATTCTTAGTAGCATCCTATCCAATAGTAGAACCGAGCAATCTTTAATTGTAATTTTTCCTATTGTTATGAGCCTTGCATGTCTTGAATCTGTTAAAAAATCAGTCATTTGGTCATTTGTTGTGTTAAGATTTCCCTCCATATTTGAATTATTTATTTACATACTTGCAACTTATTTTCTTCATATTTACATATCTAACACCTAAACTAATTTTTACATATTTACCATCTTAACTATGAATGAGGTGTATTTCACTTTGTTAAGGTTTAAATAATGGTATTTTTAATGTGACATGAAAATTTTTTATGGTATAAATAAAAAAAAAACAATGTTTGGTGTTATATATGTAAATGCATAGGAATCGGGAGGTTCGTATGTAAATGCCCATTTTCTTATTCATGTTCTATTGATTCTTTTTTCTACTACAATGTTGTTTGATGTAGGAGAACATATGGTTAACTTTCTTGGCAAATTTGGTTACATCTATGGAGATTTTGAAATTGCCGATTGGAGTTGGCTCTAAGAATAATTGGATGCTTTCGACGCCCATTACATGATGCAGGCATCTAGATCGATCATTAAGAACGTGAAGCTTTTTAGTTCATACCATTAGTATTTACTATTTTCTTTAGAACAAAGTCTTTCTCAATTATCATACCTGAAATAGTATTATGCCCAAACTTCATATTTTACATATTTTATGCCAGTGATGTATGTCCAAAAAAATGTCTGTGTGCCAATGATCTAGGGTCAACCGAATACTAGGCTAAGGACAATAAAGCCCAGGTCTCCCATGTCATCCAAGACCGACCACCTCAGCGAGTCGGCCACCTCATCCGGGTGACCACCTCGAACCCACCGACCGGCCACCTCATCGGCCGATCCCAGCCGCACGACCACAAAAGCCCCTGTTGAAATCTCCAACAAAAGTGATCACATTCCCAATCCCTCACTGCTCCTCTGACATGCTCGACAAGTGCATATAACCCGAAAAATTCTCCACTCCTGTGGACTCAGAGCTCCTTCATCCCAAGCTTCTCCTCGGGGGAAGACTCGCGCTACTATTGCTCCCTGACACCTTGTTCTCCATCCAATCTCCCTCAGCCATTAACACCACAAGTACCTGCATCTCTCATTGCTCACACTACAGCGAGCCAACAAGCCACAAATCAATTCAAAGTACTGTTGAGAATCGGAGAACAAAATGTTTACCTCAAAAATATGTAAAATAGAATCTTGAAGTCTAGACGACAAATCCGACCAAAATAACCCAGCGTGGATGACTGACCTAGCCTTGGTGATTGACTAACCTAGCCTGGACTACCGATCGAACTAACCTAGACAACCGAACCAAACTAGACGACTGACCCAAGAACCTGAGAGTAGAAGGTCCAACACATACAAAAAGGTGTCATAATCAGTTACAAATATGAAAAAGCACACCAAAATACAATAATACCCTGCAACACCGCTATTAAAGTGGGGGAACTCATGTAATTTTACACCTTTATGACTCTCTACCTTCTATAAATAAGGGTCTAATGCATGTTAAAAGGGCTTTTTAACAATTTTCACTATATCCATACTCTGTAAGGATCTCTCTCTCTCTCTCTCTCTCTCTCTCTCTCCTTCTCTATTGTAACCCTTCGTTATAATATATGTCTCTATTGTAACCCTTCGTTATAATATATGAAATGGGTCACAGAGCCAAAGAATACCCCTGTTTGCCCCTATAGGGCAAATCTATGTGTGCTCTTGTATTTCATTCTTTTTTTTTCTCTCTCTCTCTCTCTTCTCTATTTTCTACCGTTTTGATCCTTGGGCATGCTTCACAGGAAAAAGTCATATTCAACAATTGAATTCTTATTTATTTATGTTTTTTTTGTTCGATCAATCTCCTTATTGAGTTCAAAAAACAAAGCATGTAATTGCCAAAAAAATTGTGGCTTCCACCTCCATTAAAATAAATTGTTATCAGACTTTCGTTCACAATGCAATTTTGAGGCAGCTTGATGAATAACCTTTGAAGATCACAAAATATGAAAATCTTTATATATTAGCATAAAACACATCTTAAGAAAATGACTAGAACAACATTGGATGAACATTTTTGAAAATTAATTATCAGACAACAAATAATCATTGTAATATAAATAAAGAAGGGTGCCAGATTTCAAGTTATTCTCATTTATATATCAAGATTAAAAAAAAATGTTGTTCAAATTTATTCAATTTTGTGAATTAAAAACATAAATTAATCATATACAAATAATTATCAAGTTGTTTATCCATTTGTTCATTTAAACACCATCGATTGTTTATAAAATCAGGTGCATTCCAATCACATAAACACTGCATATCAATTTTAGAGATCAAATAAGAAGCCTCATCAGACCTCATATTATTTGCATTTACCATCAATCTATCTAGAAAACCATCCATTTATTACATCAAATAGATACGATAAAATAACAACACAAAAGGATGGAATCCTCATAGCCATATTCGTTCATCAACCACAATCCCACAATCTTACTTTCAAAGATGAGCCTTTTCACAAAATGTGGGGGAAAAATCTTCTTTAATAAAGAAGCCATGTGAGCTTCGATCGTTGTTCTTTCTCACTAATAACAGTTGTCTGTGTTTAGCTTGACGGCATCTGGTTCGGTTTTGTCGGTGTCGCACTCACACCATTGGAGAGATTCTACTTAAAATGTTGTCCATTCCTTAATAAAGAACCCGAAACTCTGAAAGATCCATTCCTGGCATTCAAGTTATTGTTTTTTACTACCTGAAATGTCTGTAATAAGGAGGAAGAGACTCAAAAGCTAAAAGATCTTGAAGAAGATGATGAGAGAATTGAAGAGCAGAGAAATAGTATGTAGAAAAGATAAGTTTTCTTTTATTATTTTGTCATATCTAAGAATAAAAATATACATGTATTTATAGCCACACTAATGGCATACTTTTAATTACAAGGCAAACAGAGAAGTGCATAAATAGCTTTTATACAAAACAAGCTTTAGCTATCCTTTGACACAAATACTCGAGAAGGTGAGACCACGGGGAGATATAGGTAGAGAGCAATGATCCATCTCATTCACTAGAAAAATCATTATTACCCTCCCTTAACTTGATGATCTGAGGAGTAGATGGTCAACTTGCCTGTGAGAAGTTGATGAAGGGTTGGAGAGAGGGGCTTGGTAAAAATATCTACTTTCTGATCTGTTGTCATGATGTGTTGAAGCACCATATTCTGGAGTTTGAGATGTTCTCGGATGAAATAGTAATCTACCTCTATATGTTTCGTTCTAGCATGAAATATGGGTTTATGAGCAAGTGATATCATGGAAGTGCTGTCACAGTAAATTTGAGTAGGTGAAGGAAGCTCGCCCGTAAGTTCTTGTAAGTGTCTTCTGAGCTAAATTAATTTGGTGGTGGTAGTTGCTAACGCCTCGCATTCCGCTTTGGTAAATTATTTTGCCACTATTGTCTGCTTCTTAGCAGACCATGAAATGAGATTTGAGCATAGAAATATGCAATATCACATAGTTGATTTGCGGTCGATGTGATCGTCGACCCAGTCAACATCTGTATAAGCCTATAACAATAGAGGGCTAGATTTTATAGGCAAGCTATAGTTATTAGTACCTTTAAGATATCTAAGTAATCATTTTAAATGTTGTTGATGAACTGAGTTAAGGTTGTGCATTTGTTGACTTTAAGAATTAATAGTGAAAGCTATGTCAGGACAAGTGATGGTTAAATATTGTAGAGAACCAATAATACGTCGATATTTATGTGGATCAGAAAGTGGAATGATAGTTTTAGCATGTTGATAGGGATTAATGAGTAGTTGTGTAAGAGTAGAGTTAGAAGTGGACATGTTAGTATTTTTAAGAAGTCCATTTATGTATTGTGTCTGATGCAGGAAATAACCATTTATTATCTTATGCACTTGTATGCCAAGAAATTGGGATATAGTTCCTAATTTTTTGAGATTAAAACGATTATCAATGTTGTTAAAAAAAATTTTTATAGTAATGTTTGAGACTCCAATAATAAGTTGTCGGTTGTTTTTATTTTCGAAAGTAATTTTGTGATTTAATATACACATAACATTGATTTCAAAAAATAGTATTTTAATCTAAAAAGTAACATGAGACTAACAAGATCTCATATATTTTAATAGTTTAAGTGATCGAGCATGACACTACAAGTAATACACCATCCCGAAAGATAGACATACTACTTAACAGTGAGCTCGATCATATAAACTAAAGAAACGTAGAACATCCATTTGGTTTGCAAACCTTGTGTATGACCAACAAATTCCCTTACCTAATATATAACAATTAGATATGTTTTATATTATCTGGGTTCTAAAGTTCCCTATAAGGGCAAGTCCTTATAGTTACAAATTAAATGACCGAAGTCGCTTAAAAAAACTCTCGATAAAGATCAGGGTTTTTGTCTTCAAGTTGTTCGAAGTTTAGGTTTTCAAGTTAGTTTATAAGGAATAACAAGTGGGAAAGGTCAAGTAAGAGTAGTTACTTTAAGAATCCAAGGTGTAAAGACTAGAGGGCGTCACAGGACAGAAGAGAACCTCAGTGACTTCCCAAGCTATCCTACCATTGGGTTTTATATTTTTGAAGTGAAATTATTTGCTTTCAATGCTGCCAATTATTAATTATAGGGTTTATACTTTCATAATATATGATTATGCAAATAGCCTAGAAGATAGAAGGATTTATGTCATATCAGATGACAATCTAAGAATCCTAAGGTGAGTTAGGGCTTATATTGCACAATGTGCAGAAGCTTAAAAGATAAAGTGAGGGTTTATGTTACAAAAGGTAGACTACCTCAAAGTAATCCTATTGCTTATTATTTTAACTAAGGAATGCTTTAACTAATATAAACTTGTTTCGTTGTTGCAGATCGTCACCCTCCGTTTGCCCCGGCTTGCACCAATGCTTCCTATTTAAGTGCAACTTCAAGGTTTATGTGTGTTCATGCATTGTGTTTTGGTTATATTTGTTATTATTGCTTGAATGTTTGGGGAAATTTTAATTTAAGTAAAGCCACATCAGTCAATATCTCATGATTCTGTCATCCTGACATCATTATTTTCTCTTGAATGTGCTTAGTCTAAACAAGTGGTTAAACTTATTTAGACTAGAAAATTTTCGTTATTAACCGTAGGTTACTTCATATGAAAGATCCTCATAAACTCAAAATGAGTATGTTAAGTGTGTTCAAAAGGTTTAAAGGTGTATTATTTTTTTGAAGTGTATTTTTGTTGTTATGTTTTACGAGTAAAAAGAAGCATGCATGAGTAAGAAAATGTTGTAAGGTAAAGCAGTACAAGTGCGATAAATAAATTATGGTGTGCTTACCAGGCTCTCCTGCTGCAGCTGCAAGTGGTATAAACTTGGTATAATAAAGTGCAGGAATTTTAAACGAATTCCAAAGAGAATCTGACACAAAAGAAACCCAAAACAAGTCATCGAAGAAAAACACAAGCAAGTAAAACAAAGCCTGATGTCACATATGAAAGACCGAGGCTAAGTGTAAGACATTAATAGAGGTGGGGGCTCAAAGCTGGGTTGTGTGCTTTTCTATCCAACACCGGTAAAAACCACCAACCTGGCAATCTGAGGAAGGATAAGTCCTAACCTCGATCCGAGTGATTAGTCTGTGGACCTTTATAAAATTTCATCAAAAATTCTCTTAACTTTTCATGCAAATAGGTTTACTTAGCATTCAAAAGTAATCACGTCGTTAAAAGGATTTCTGCTAGGTTCACAGTGTTATATATGCTTTGCAAAACACTTTAATCTACGAGCTAATCGCTTTAATCAGACTGGGAGTACCAACAACCTAAGTGAGCTAGGGGAAAATCTTACTAGAGGCTGGAGAATAGTTTCGTCGATCCTATCCCCTTTCTTGAAGGATCCTTAGGGTAGGTGATACTATTCCAAATCTCACTTTCTATCCCTCGTTTAGCACACATAAGCAATGTCGTCATCGCCCTCGTCACCAAGACCTCTGGCTTATACTAGCTCGATGATCCATATGTGACAACAAAAATAAATATCCCTAGTCCCCTCACAAAGATTTGAATACCTTATTCAAGACTCAACCCTTGAGCATTGGGTTTAAATGTAAGATAAGTAGGGTAGAGTATTTTACAAAAAATTAGCGAGTTAATAGGTCCTGAAGCATATCTTGGTGAATTCTTATAAGATTTTGAGAATGGTTTTTTTAAGGAATTATAACAGGTAGAAATGTTCTTCAAATTGTTTAGAATCCTAAAAAGAGGTTCGGGGCATAACCCTAAACCACTTTAGAAGCTTCTAAATCATTCTGAGTTCACCTAAACTTATTATACCATTGAATTAATCAATCTTGGTTGAGTTAGGTTTTAGTTGTGGTGTGTTAACTTGTGCTCAGTGAACTTTGAGGTGTAACTTAACTCATGAGTAAGGTAACCAATCGTTCATTGTTATGTTGATGAATTATAACAGTAAGAACCCCTAGAGTAAACCTGGTTATTAAGGAACCTTCCATCTTCTTTTCAATTGATCCTGAGCTCGTAGTGTTTCAACAATGTTGATGATTACTTACGTTCCTACTCTAAGCCTCATTAAATAATTTTAAACCAACTTTAGTTCACTACTGAGCTCTTAAAGGTTGAAGGGAAAAGTTGTAATTTTGTAAAAGTTTTATGATATTATATTTAATCTTCATTGGGAGATTGAATTGCATTTAGCCATTGATTGGTGGTTTAAATTAGTGAATAATTTTCTCCCCGACTCATCCTCCTCACATTAGCATCATCAAAGACTTGATTGTCTCCTAATCCATAAAAGTTTGATTAATTACAATTTTACCTTTTATAAGAAGTGAAGTGAATTGGTTAATACCTCTTAACTCTTTGTGTTTCAATTTCTTCAGAGAGTTAAATGTCTTTATTATTACCCATTAACCCTCTGATTTAACCTAAATTTTAATTTGGAGTTCAAAATGTCATAAGTGCCATTTTACCCCTAGGGTTCTTAACTTCATAATTTCTTCAATTTAATTAAAATGACTTTGAAACTTTGTTGTTACCTCGCTCATTGGTTAATTTACACATCAGAGAAGAATTTATATTTTTTATGGTTTTTATCTAATTTTTTATAATTATTTTAATTCAAAATTGAGAATTTTCAATACTAATTAATTTTACTATCCAAAATATTTTTTCTAACCTTAGGATAAACTTAGGACGTTCACTTCGGTAAGAGGACCACTAGGAATAAATTTTGCAAAATTTTATATTATATTTTAATTTTTGTGATTTTTAATTAATTTTAGTGATTAAATAATTAGAAAATATTTATTTTTTTTTCAAAAATTAACTTTTTTATTTTTCATAAACTTATCTAACCTCAGAGAACTCAGAGAAATTTTTTTGTATTTTTTATTTTTATTTTATTTGTCATAATTATTTTATTAAAAAATAAGAGAAAATTTATTTAATTACTGAAAGTACTTTCTTACAACTTTCAAATTTATGAAAATATTTTTAAGTTGCTTTCTATAATTGGAAAGTAATTTGTGATATTTTTGAGGTTTATTTATATTTTTTTTTATTTTTAATTATTCTTAAATTGAAAAATAGCTTAAAAATGAACTTTTTATTTTGACTTCAATTTTATTTTTTTAGGTTCCTATGGTCTTAAGGAATCACCCAAACCAATTTTTATAATTTTTTACTTTTATTTTATTTTATAAAATTATTTTAAATAAAAAGTTATTAACTACTTAGAAAATAAAATTTGATATTAAAAATAAACTTTCTGTCTTTCAAATTTTACAGGAACTTTACAAGATCATTTTCTTCATTTTGGGATGTTTTGATGATTTCTTGTATTATTTTGTATTTTTCTATTTTTTTAATAATTTTTATTAGTTTTAAATGAAAAAGTATATTTTGAATCTTTTAAATTTAATTTTTTATTTTTTCTAAGATCTTCTGACCACAGTGAATATAGCAAATGTGATTTTATATTTTTCTGACTTTTGTTTTATTTTATATAATTATTTAATTAAAATAATACTAAAAGTTCTAGGAAAATAGGGCTTTTGGTCATTGGGATGCCCTCTAACCTTAGAAAAATCAAAGGAGGTCCCTGATGTCACTAGAAAAAAACTCTCAAAATTTCAATTAATATGGATAATTATTTAATTAATTAGAATTAATTTTTACTCTAGAGTTTTTAATTAACTAAAAATAAAATATTTAATAAAAAAAATTTTATTTTTGGTTCAATAAATTATCCTTTGTTCACTAAGCGTAGAGGTATTTGTCTTTTATTTTTATGATTTTCTACACCAATATATGATTTTGTTAAGTTTTTGAATTAATTTAAATAAAAAATACCTAATTTTCTACTTATTCATGCCGACACCAAGTCATTCTTTGGCAGCTTCGAACTCCTACGCGGCGCGCTCTGATTCGCTGTACTTTCCACGTCGGCTGCCATGCAGCAGCCCACGGTTTATGTTCCCGTCACACTTTTGGCGCAATTTCAACTGTTCATTCTATACACACAGAAACGGACGACATCCATTCATTGTCCCAAACCGCCATAATCTGAGAATTGTTTGTCTTCCAACCCTAAGATCTCTCTCAATACTCAACCAAATCATGTGTGGTTTGTTCATACACATTCATCTAAGTGAGACAAACACATGTACAACTAGACACACATGAAATGTAAATCTTCTTCACAAAGTTCCAAACTAAGGGCAAATTTAAGGAATTTTATCCATACCTTTGCCCAAGAGGTGAGGCCTCAATTGGGTTATTCTTGAGCTTCTTCCTTGTCCTGTGAACCTCCTCTAATCATTTATTTGAGTTTTCATTGAGTCTAAGTATGATTTCGATCAAGAGGTGGCTTGGGCTTGGTCTAAGACTAGGTTAGGGAACTTGGGAAGAGCTAATTTTTGTGGGGGAAGTCTCCTTAAGCTCTGATGAAGCTGCTCAATTTAGAATTTTGATGCACTACGTGGTATGGTTGTGAAATGCCCTGGATTTTGAGCTCAAAATTAGGGCTGAGTAGTGTGGATGAAAGGCTAAGAATGATTGAAATGAGATTAAGAACACTAGAATTAGGGTTTTGAATAATTTTGACAGAGTTTCCCCAAGGTTTGTGCCCTTCTCCTCATTGGTTGTGGGTTGGTGGCTTATTTATAAAGAAGGAAGGAGGGCTCAATTGGGCTGTCCAATGGGTGCAAAGGCTTGCTTATGTGGAGGGAGGAAGAGGGAAAGTGACCAATTTGATTAAGCTAGCTCAGGGAGTTACAATTTGGAGTTTTGGCCATGGGGGTCTCCTCGGGAATGGTGTTTTCTGATGGCTAGAGTGGTTGGCCAACTAGACAAGATCACTTCCACACTATGGGAGGTCGGAATAGGGAGATGGGAAGTCAATTTGGTCCAAGCATGGGTAATTGCAATTTTTCTAAAGTGGGAAATGGGTTTGGGTTAGGTTGGGTTAACCATGGGTTCAACCCCATGAAAATGACCCCATGAAAATGGCTTGGGGTCAAGTCCAAGGTGTTTGGAGTTATTGGGTCAACTTTAGGGGCTTGAGTGATTGATTTGGAATGAGGAATATGAGTTTGGTGGGGTTAGAATTTTGGTTAAGCCACTTTGGTGGGAGGGGAAAGGAAGTCCTCCTTTTGTCACATTTGGTATTTATGACCTTTATGATGCTCGTGGATGGTTCCATGAGTGTTTTCATGACATGCATGAGGCCAAGGGTAATTTTCTAGAAAGAGGAATTTGGGGATTTTGAAAATTTGGTGAGAGAGGGCCATGGAACCAAAAGTGGATGGGATCATACATGAATGCATGATGCATGGCCAAGATGTTTAAATTTGATTCTTAAATTAATGATGTGGAAATTTGTCATGATGGGCTTAATTGAAATTGGGCTTGATTCACGGGCATTTTAAATTTTGTCATGAAGGGATTAATTTGGGCTTTTAGGATGGGTTAAGGAAACTTGATTTTGTGCTTGATAGGGTTTGGAATTGTTATGCAAAATTGACTTTGGGTTTAATATGTTTGAATTGGTGTGTAGGCCAAATTTGGTGGATTTTTGGACTTGGTGGAATTTTGGTATGGATTTGGAGGTATGGATTTTATGGATTTGGACATTTGACTCAAAATTGGGGGTTTTGGGTTTAGAATTGAAATTTGGGTTTTAATTTGGTGTTTGGTGAAATTGATTTTGAATTTGGTATTAGAATTTGGAGTGCTTGAATTTGGGGTTAAATTGAGTATTTCGTGGAATTAAGGGAAATTGGGTAACTTGGGAGAAATTTGATAAGGTGATCATGCATATCATGACTAGCCATCTTGGGATCATAAGGCACCAACTGAGAACTCATTCTTGAGTCAGTTCATGTTGGTCTTAGCCATCCAAAATGACATTTGGGGGCTTGTGACCACCCATGTGAGTTCCTCAAAAAGTTAAGGAGGTAGGTCCAGAGTATGTGATTTTAGGGTTTTGGGGCATGTGAGGAATTTAATGGGTTTGTGTGTGTGTAGGTGTGTGTGAGACCAAACCTGAGCCACGTAGGGTTGTCTTAAGGCCTGATTGAACATGTAGGAACTCACTCTTAAGTTTTTAATTGTTGGTCTTAGTCATCCTAAATGACATTTGGGTGCTTGTGACCACTCAGGTGGGACCTTATAAGAGGAGTCAAGAATTGTTTAGAACTTCCATGTGGGGTGTGGATTCCCTCACTAGTCCTCTAAGATAGTCCATAGGAAAGTCTTAAGGCTAGATCCTAAGTTCCTAAAGAGAAGAATTTGACCTCATAAAAAATGAGGTCAACATCGTGAAATAAGCATATCAACTAAATATCCTAAAATATATATTTTATTGTTATTGTGATGATACGAAAGTAAAGATATATCAATTATAGTCAATTTGAAGTGCACAATGTCAAGAAATTGATAGAAGGTAGAATACCACTGTCATGGTGCTTGCTTTAAACCATAAATGGCTTTGTATAACTTATGAATGTGGTGGCGATATTGAGAATCAATAAAAGTAGGAGGTTGTTTCATATAGATTGTATCTTCTAAAGGGCTATGAAGAAAAACATTGGAAATATATAGTTGTCGAATATCCCAATTTTCATGAGTTGTAAGTGTAATAAGAATTCAAATGGATTGAAATTTAGCAACAAAACTAAATGTTTTGGTAAAATCAATTCTGATTGTTTTGGAGCAACCTTGAGCTACTGAGAGAGCTTTGTAGCATGATATATAACCGTATGTGTGATATTTGGTTTTAAATGTCCATTTGGAGCCTATAACATGTTTTTTGGGAGGTGGAGGAGCAAACTCCCATGTGTCTTATTGTTCCAAAGCCAAAAATTCCTTAAACATGGTCTTACGCTAGTGGGGCTGATTTTGAGCTTGAGTAAAAGTTGAGGGCGTGTCACTTGATTGAGATTTGAAAAATTAGTGGGGCAAAGGAAGTTTGTTTGAGAGTTAGTAAGCATGAGATGCTTGGGTGGAGGAGGTGGAGGTGACGGGGAGTTAATAGCTGGAGGGAATTAATAAAATGAAGGGAAATTATATGCTGAGAGGAGTAGTAGAAGGTAGAAATGGGATAATGGTAGTGTTGGGTAAAGATATTGGTGATAGAGGAATTGGTAGGAGAATTGGTGGGAGGAGATGATAAGTTTGAGATATGGGGTAAGAAATAGAGGATGAATAAATGATGGTGTGGTAGTAGAAGTCTATCAATAGAATGTTGATAAAGAAATTGATGTTCAATAAATTTAGCATGCTTGAATACAATAAACTTTTGATTGAGAATATCAAGGCATTTAGAAATTTTGTGATGTGCACCATAACCGAGAAAAACACATGTGGGAGCCTTAGGGCTAAATTTATGTCGTGCAAGGGGCGGATGCCAAGGAAAACAAGCACATCCAAAGGTGCGAAGGTGTTTATATTACTGGGGTTTATTGTGCAAAAGTTGATATAGTGAATTATTTTGTATATTGTGGGAAGGGAGACAATTAATTAAGTAATGAGCAATAATAAGAGCTTCAAGCCAAAATTTAGGTGGAAGATATGCTTTGTTGAGAAGAGTGCAAGTCGTTTCAATTAGCAGATATTGTTTTCCTTCATCAGAGCCATTTTATTTGGGGGTGTATGACCAACTAAATTGTTGAATTATACCATATTCTCGATGATAAGAGTTAAGATAATTAGGTTTATATTCACCTCCACTGTCGGTGCGAACGTATTTAATATTTTTATGAAAACAATTTTTAATATATTTATGTAGAGTTATAAAGTGAGAAGTTAATTTAGATTTATTTTTCATCGGTACACATTAAAATAAATGAGAACAAGCATCAATAAAAATAACATAATATGTACATCCTTTAATTGAGGGATACAAATCATAGTGGAGCATATATAACAAATTATAAATGTGTTACTAGATATAAAAGAGAGTTTATGACTCTTATTTTGGAGACATTCAATACACTGTATGTTTGACAGCGACTTTATATATACTTAAAAATACAAGAATTTGATACTGCTGCTAGAAGATTTAAATCCCCGACAACGACGTCAAAAACTTGACAGCGGTTATAGATTTGATAAAGATGTCTATAAAATATTCAATAATTGCAAATTCACACTTATCAACGCAAATATACGTATCACTCAAGTAATACAGAGCTCTAATGGAGTCATGGATATCGATCCCACAGAGAGTAATATTAGAGGCTACGAACTAAGATTTAAAAAATCAATACTTAATCACGACACTATAGTTCAAATTGCATATTTGTCACTAATAGGCAATTGAAATAAAAATATAATTTTAATAAACTCTTAATTAACTAATTCTACTAATAAAGTTTCTAATGTGAAGTTCAATATATAAGAAAGCATCATTCTCCTTGTCAAGAAGTTTAAGTGAATGGATAAATTGAATCAGTTCAAATTGTATTGTGCCAAATAGGAGCATACCTATTCTTTACCCTTTGGACCAGACATAAAGAACATTGACTAATCCTATGCTTGGTTACTGAATCTGCGGCTAGGCTGGGAGG